>NC_134881.1:767600-842600 GCF_041734735.1 Babylonia areolata | reverse complement strand
TGAAAGTTCAAGTGCGTTCACTGCTGAAAATGCTGATGGTTTTGTTGCTGATGATGGTGTTGTTGTTGATGATGGTTTTGTTGCTTCATGATGGTTTTGTTGCTGATGATGGTTTTGTTGTTGATGATGGTGTTGTTGCTGATGATGGTGTTGTTGCTGATGATGGTTTTGTTGCTGATGATGGTTTTGTTGCTGATGATGGTGTTGTTGTTGATGATGGTTTTGTTGCTTCATGATGGTTTTGTTGCTGATGATGGTGTTGTTGCTGATGATGGTTTTGTTGCTGATGATGGTGTTGTTGCTGATGATGGTGTTGTTGTTCATGATGGTGTTGTTGTTCATGATGGTGTTGTTGTTCATGATGGTGTTGTTGTTCATGATGGTGTTGTTGCTTCATGATGGTGTTGTTGCTGATGATGGTGTTGTTGCTGATGATGGTGTTGTTGCTGATGATGGTGTTGTTGTTCATGATGGTGTTGTTGCTGATGATGGTGTTGTTGCTGATGATGGTGTTGTTGCTCATGATGGTTTTGTTGTTGATGATGGTGTTGTTGCTGATGATGGTGTTGTTGCTCATGATGGTGTTGTTGCTCATGATGGTTTTGTTGTTGATGATGGTGTTGTTGCTGATGATGGTGTTGTTGTTGATGATGGTTTTGTTGCTGATGATGGTGTTGTTGCTCATGATGGTGTTGTTGCTTCATGATGGTTTTGTTGCTGATGATGGTGTTGTTGTTCATGATGGTGTTGTTGCTGATGATGGTGTTGTTGCTGATGATGGTGTTGTTGTTCATGATGGTGTTGTTGCTGATGATGGTGTTGTTGCTTCATGATGGTGTTGTTGTTGATGATGGTGTTGTTGCTGATGATGGTGTTGTTGCTGATGATGGTGTTGTTGCTGATGATGGTGTTGTTGCTGATGATGGTTTTGTTGCTTCATGATGGTGTTGTTGCTGATGATGGTGTTGTTGCTCATGATGGTGTTGTTGTTGATGATGGTTTTGTTGCTGATGATGGTGTTGTTGCTGATGATGGTTTTGTTGCTTCATGATGGTGTTGTTGCTGATGATGGTTTTGTTGCTGATGATGGTGTTGTTGCTTCATGATGGTTTTGTTGCTGATGATGGTGTTGTTGCTGATGATGGTGTTGTTGCTCATGCATAATGATGTTTGTGTAGAACACGATGAATTAGACGTGTCCTGTCCCACAGACAGTATCGTTATTCATGAAGAAAGTCATGTTACACATGTTTTCCAGGGGTCTATTCCTGGTCCTTTGTGTGCTGAACATGGCGGTATAAGGGGGTCATCTCAAAATGTGAATGTTAATGACAGCAAGCATGTTGACCTCTGTGTACCGATTATTGTTAATTTGTTAATAAGCGAGGAACGACAGTATAATAACTTAATGTTAGAAAAATTTACCTCTTAGGTAAATAATCAAAGAGACTTTTGGAAAACTGTGCATAAGGTATCTTTTAAAAGAAAGCAAGTTTATAATAGACTAACAGTTGTTGACTGGTTTAATCACTTTAAAGGCCTGCTTGAATTAGAGGCAACAACAGAAGTAAGTAGTACAGCCCAGTCAGCATAGATTAGCATTACTCATGGCTGCTCGGCATAAACAGACCATTCGCAATTTGTCAATTTATTTGTTTAAAGCATTCAGACTGCGATCAACTCTGATGTCTCAGAATACTGAACTTTGTTCTTGATGATATGACGGCTTATTTCTTGTTTTGTTGTTGTTGTTTTTTACATGACCATGTGTATGTACCCCTTCATGAGGGGCAATGGCCTGTACATGAATAATTCATCCGTATTCGTATCTCTGTCTCTATCTGTCTGTCTGTCTATCTGTCTGTCTGTCCGTATCTCTCTCTCTCTGTGTCTCTCTGTCACTTCCCCGGTGTGTGTGTGTGTGTGTGTGTGTGTGTGTGTGTGTGTGTGTGTGTGTGTGTGTGTGTGTGTGCATGTGCATGTGTGTGTGTGTGTGCGTGTGTGTGTACATGTGTGTGTGTGCATCAGTGTGTGTGTGTGTGTGTGTGTGTGTGTGTGTGTGTGTGCATGTGTGTGCATCAGTGTGTGTGTGTGTGTGTGTGTGCATGTGTGTGTGTGTGTGTGTGTGCGTGCGTGTATGTGTGTGTGTGTGTTTGTGTGCGCTAGCGCGCGCGCGCGCAAGTTTAAAAAATTCTTTGGAATAATTTATTGTTTACTTAGAGTAATACAGAAGAAGGAATGTAATGAGTGTGCATGAAAATAACTTTGAACCATGTGACGCAATCTCTATCAGATATCACCTCAAACGGTGGTCGGTCCACAAACTATAAGTTAATATAACAATTAATTGAATTATTACAGTACAGTTGAACATTTTTAATTAATGTCCCTATAGAATAGAAACATCATATTTGTTCTTGTTAAATGTCATGGTTTATCAAAATATGTGCACACATGTCTAATGCTGTCTAGACTATATTGTTCATTGTGTCTCAAAAAAAAAAAAAAAAAAAAAAAAAAAAGAAGAAGAAGAAAAGCTACCTGTTGATGAAATATGTTTAAAATTCATGGCACATCAGCCAGTTATTAAACAGATGCTTTCTCTACCCCAGAAGAATCCACATGAATGTCGAGCGTTAAAAAAAATGAAAAAAGCCATGGAAATTAAACATGGCAAGTTCACAATTCGACCAAAATCTGGAGAAATGCAAGTGAAGGGCTGCAACTCGAGTTATTTTTTTCTCTGACAACGTTGGCCTCCCCTGCCACGCGATGGCAATAGTGCAGTTTCAGATTGACACGAGTTTTTAGTGTTGTGCCGTTCAAAGTGAATTACTAAAAACATGTCTGTAGGCCCACAATTTCTCTCACATTGAGAAACTGAGGTCGTTCCACTCCTATGTGTTCTCTCAATTGCGAGAAACTGCGTGTGTGGGGTGAGGGGGGCGGGGGCGAGGGGCTCGCCTTTTTTGTGATAAAAAATAATTCCATTATCATCTTATCATCGGAGTTAGTTTCTTGTCTTTTCCCAATGCAAATCTAGAAGAAAAATGAGAGAGAGAGAGAGAGAGACACTGGACACTGGACACTGGAATTATTTATTGTCATTGCCAAGAAAGGTCTTTTGACAAGGGGGCAACAACATAAATCCATATATTTTAGCTTCAAAACAACAGAACACTATATTTTTTTCTGAACCCTTCAGTCAGTTTAAACCAAGAAAATATGCAATACTTGGAAACACTTAAGTCACATCCTGACAAAAACTCAACGAAACGGAACTAAAGAAAAACAACAATGTAATGATAATAAAATACCAAAATGAATGGAGACTGACTCGACCATCCCTTCAAAAATACATCAAACCAATACATACTGCCTCAACAATACACTCAATTATGCAATGTTATGTTTTCTGTTTTATCCAAATAAAATAGCAACTTCTTTACTAACTATAATTAAGTCTCTTCTATACTGTTAATACTATTCTGACTTATGTACCTTTGTCTCATTGTTTGAGCTTCTGCAATGAATTTAGCGACAGATCTAATTATGATTTCATTATCACATGACAAAACAGTAACAACATCATGGCTTTTAGCCATCTCTGTTTTAAAGAATATGCATTTTTCTCGCACAGTAGTATAAATTTCACACTGAAAAAGAAAATGTTTTTCATCATCCACTTGGTATCCACAGAGAGGGCATGGTGACTGTATAGAAGTCCCAGGTTCAAACCATCTCCTGTTTGCATTAAACCCCAGAGTTCTTAACCTAAATCTCGCATAATTTATTCTGTGCCATTTGTCTGTAATGATCCTGAGATATGTTTCTGGTTGAAATATACTTTTAAAAGAAAAGAACCAACTATATTTTTCTTTACTTTCCATGTCAGAATGCCAGTTTTGTTTGAAGGAACAAATGAGTCTGTCTCTGAATTCTGCAATAAATTGCTGTTCGTTTCCTACACCCTGGGACAACCACACAATTCCAAAACCATGTTCAGTCAGAACCTTATTCACTCTATAACACCAGTTTTCTTTACCTAATTCCATCTGTAAAAGCATCATGTCATAGGCTTGTTTGCTCAGACGTGTTTGTGGAAGCTTTAACAATTTTAACCAATACTTAATACATTTGACAAAAGTTCTTATATACAAAGGATATCTTCCAGTTTCCCCATATAAAACCGTATTGGATGAATGGATTGGAACATGCAGAAAACGTTTAATTGCATAAGTATGTATTCTTTCAATGTGTGAGTTAACCGTTAATCCCCAGATTTCAGCTGCATATGTCAGTAAAGGTTCTATTTGTACATCGAACATTTTCCAAAACAGACAGGAATCAATAGAGTTCAATTTTCTAAGTGTTTTCAAAATTTCGATGACGCCTTTTTTACCTTTTCTGCAAAATTCTTCCCATGCATTATTCAGGCTTAATTTTGTTGTAAAAATCATCCCCAAATACTTATATGAATTAACAACTCTAACTTCAGTATTTCCGTATAACCATTTTTCATGCATTGACAAATGTCCACCCATTCTAAAAACCATAATATTCGTTTTATCTAGATTAACAGTCAAACCTAACCGATCTGCTTCTTCTTTTAAGACATTTAGCTGATTTTGCAAACCTTTTACCGTCCCTGACAAAAGAATGACATCGTCAGCAAAAAGTAACAGAAATAATTCAATAGCTCCTGGTATTAACTGAATGCCGTGCCGACCTCTTTTGGAAAGTTCCACAGCTAATTCATTTATGAAAAAGGAAAACATTTGCGGGCTTAAAAGACATCCTTGTTTAACACCAGTTGGACATTTGAAATAATTTGAGTATACACCTTTTACACGCACACATGCAAGCACTGATTTGTAAACACCTCTAAGCGCCATATATAATTTTCCATTCACACCACTTTTACGCAGAACATTCCATAGGGCATTACGATTTACAGAATCGAAAGCCTTCCTGAAATCAACAAAAGCAACATAGAGTTTTGTGTTACAAAGCAGATATTTTTGCACCATTGAATACAATGTAAATATATGGTCTACAGTGCTATAAGTTGCTCTAAAACCTGCCTGTTCTTCAATTATTTTATCCTCCCTCTCAGCCCAATTAGTTAGTCTCATATTTAAGATGTGGGTGTAAACTTTACTTAGGACGCTTGTGAGTGATACTCCGCGATAGTTATCTGGGTTGTTAACATCACCTTTTTTATGTATGGGAATAATTATTGATTTTGCCCATTCTACTGGAAATGTACCATTTTCAAACATCTGATTGAATAATTCTACAAGGAAATCAATTATAAGGGAATTTGCATGCTTCAGCATTTCCCCAATAATTTTGTCTGGACCTGCACTTTTTCCTGACTTTAAGTGTCTAATACTAGAAATGATCTCTTCTTTAGTTATGGGGTCGTTAAACAATGGCTCATACTCATCTTCTGTCTCCACTAAATTGTCTTCTTCTTGTGTTGACTCATTTTCAAAGTCGTTAAAAACTCTAAAGAAATGATCATGCCACTGTTGCAAAGAAATCTCATTATACACGAACGTTTTTCTGTTCACAGATCTTATCACTGACCAGAATGTTTTAGAGTCACTAATTGAATCTCTTAATATTTTTAATCTCTTCTTTTCAAACTCTTGCTCTTTTGACTTTCTTAATTTGACATACTCCTTTCGGGCTGTAACATATGCTTGTCTTTTTTCTATCTTGTCCGTTTGTGTTTTACACCTCTGAAATCTTTTTAGTAACCTTTTAACTTCTTGTTTCTTACACTTGCATTCATCATCAAACCAGTCATTACATATCTTACTTCCTTTTCCTACTGTTCGAACCATGCATGCAGCGGCTCCATACAAGGCAGTAACAAACTGGTTTAGGCTATCGTTCAAGTTAGTGTCTAATAACTGAAATGCTTTCTGAATACTATTATAGAATTCATCACTGTCAAGCTCGTTTTTATAAACATCAACATTCTCATCAGACCATACAATTTTTTCTTCACCCTGATGAATCATATTCGTACTGTAATTATGAGGAATATTTTTCCAAGTTGCCTCAACTGGTAAATGCCATGAATCCACGCAGTCACCAATATGCACATCGAAATTCGATAACAAATCAACAGAAACCAGAAAATAATCTATTACGCTACATCCATTAGGAGACACAAAAGTATATTCTCCCTTTTTATCACTCTCACACAAACCATTCAAGACAATCATATCAAACAGGAAACACAGGTCTAACAATGTTTTACCAAAATTATTTATAGTTTCATCTTTAGAATATCGTCCACCACTTTCTTCATCCACACTGTCATCCAAGTCATCCATATAATTTGTCATAATTTCAATTTCAGGTTGTTTGTTACCAGTTCTGGCATTCAAATCTCCAGTGATCATTAAATGTACTTCATCTTTTTCAAAATGTTGCAGTAACGTTTCTTCTAATATCAAGACACCGTCTTTGATTGTTTTATCATTATACACAGGACTTCCTTCTGGAGCGACATAGCAAGCAACTAAAACAACATCCTTATCTAAACCAAATACATCTTTTTTTACTCTGATAGCAATAGTGTTATCACACTCTAATTTTATTTCTTTCACACAATCAACTAAACTCTTTCTCACCAACAACAGCACACCACCTGAGCGTCGACCATGATAGGACAGTTTCTTGGCTGGAGCATAAAACTTCACATAATCAGTAAACACACCACTGAAATCAAACGATGAATCAAGAAAACATTCAGTGAGACAAACAAAATCAAATTTATCAACATAATTTATAAAGGAAACGTCTTTCAATTTGCTATATAAGTTTTCTACATTATAATAAAGGAAAGACCAATGTTTTGGATGGTCGGGCCTGTCCTATGGCTTTTTGACATGACAAGAACGCGTGTTCCTGTCACTGACAGCACCACCTCTTCCCCTGCCACGAGCTGAACCTGCGGGTGACTTGCGTGGCGGGTTCCCCAGGTAAGAATGCATCCCCGCCTGTCTTGTCACCGAACCTCTACGAGTTGCACGCACGGTGTGACACTCAGCGTCATAAATCGGGGAATTCCCGTCAGCTCTGACTGGCCCGTAGGAAGGAATTTTTTTGTTTAATGTCCCGTCACACATATCGGTGATTGAAGACATTTTGTAAAAGTATTTATGAATACATCTGAGTATTATCGGTTAGAAGGGGTGGGAGATGTGGATGAATGGAGGGTTTGGGGAAACTGGGCAAATGAGGGTAAAAATGTGGGTGAAATTTGAAAGAAAAACAAAACAAACAAACAAACAAACAAACAAAAAAAGACCCTCTAAATACAGTTACAGGAAATTACTTAAAGGACTTCGTAAAAGAGAAGTCGTTAAACTGACAAGCGAAACAACTGATAATGAATGCAAAAAGTCAAAAACATCAACGTTCTCAGTCACTTGTGAAGACACACTTTCGTGTACAAAAGGCTTCATCAAGCTACAGTGAAAAATTATATGCTCAATTGTCAGGTTATTAAAGCATATACACTTGACATTAGAACAATACTTGGTCCGTAATGAATTTGATAATAGTCTGAGAGCTAAGCTCAGAATTGGTCTGCGAATCGGACCAAAGTCTGAGAGAGTCAACTGACGAGGTTTTAGACTTGAATTCAAGCACCTATAAAAGTCTCTTTCTAGTATATTGCTTATTTCCTTGTATGACAATGGGCAATATACTTTTATACTATCTATGTGATTTTTTGCTCCCCTTTTTGCTGCCCTATCTGCTTGGTCGTTATAACGGAATCCAGTGTGGGATGGTATCCAACAAAAATCAACATTTGTACCCTTCACAAATAGGGAGTGCAATAAATACCTAATTTCAAAAAATAAATCTTCTCTTTGATTATTCTCAAAAAGGAGCAAACCTTTTAAGACAGATTGAGAATCAACACAAAATAGGATATTACTTATTATGATTGGTATATCAACAAGATGATTTAAAGCCATAAGGATGGCCACCAATTCAGCTGTAAAAATTGAATGTCCCTTACCTAAATAATATGATTTTTCTGTTTTTAGGTCAGGAATGACAAAAGCAGATCCTGCACTGCTATCATCCAGGACCGAGCCATCAGTGTAAACTTTTAAATGATAATCAAAATTTTCTTCTAATTCAATTCTGACAGATGCTGCTATTATATGTGGAGATTCTCCTTTTGTTGTGTCAGAAGCACATATGTTGACGTTTGCTTTTGTTAACTCCCAGGGAGGGACAGGTGGCACCAGAACACGAGGTGCCATATCATGCAAATCAATGTCTGAAGAATTTAAAATATCTGACACATATGTGCGAATGGTTTGTAGATTTGAATTATTTTGTGCATTTTTTGGAAAATCAATATCAGACCTAATATTTAATTCCTCAAAATCATCCACTGCTGTACATCTCACAATATATTTAGCAGAACTTAATTTTCTGATTTCATCTAGTGGTAGAATACCCGCAAGCTTATAGGCTTCTGAGGTCTTAGTATGCACAGGTACCCCTAAAGCCAGTTTCACAGCTTTACTGTCAATTATTCGCAGCTTCTTTAGGATTGGCCCGTGTCGTTCACGTACTGAACTCACCCCGACGTCACTGAGGGAGGCACCATCTCCACCCCCGCCGCTATCGTCACGCTGCCGCTGATCCTGGTTTGCACGTGAACGAGCACGAGAAGGTGGGGAGGAGGGAGAGGGTTCCCCACTCACACCGCACGGAGCGTTCTGCCACAAGGTGTCACCTGCCTTCGTCACCACCTTCTCACTGTCATGCGGAGGGGAATCCCTGCCTTGACTGAACGAATCAGACACATCCTTTTCCTGTTGGGGTGTAGTGTGACGTGTTTGCGTTTGTATAGTGGTCTGTTTGTCTCGGGACATTGTAGCACTATTACCCCCACCCCCACCCCCAACGACCTGCGCGTATGATCGATTGTCTGGGAATCTGGGTTCGATCACGAGCTGACCTCTGTGAAAATAGGCCCTCTTACCCTCATTTCTAGCCTTTGCTACAATCTGGGCCTGTGCTTTGGTCATATCATTGGCCACCCTCACCCCACCTTCCTGCAGTTTCTGTCTTGCCTCTTTATTAGTTAGCACTGTCATTTTGTCCCTCCACCTTGTAAACCGCACGATCATGGGTCGTGGCTGTCCCTGTCGTGCTTGTCCCGTGCGGTGTGCTCGTACGATGTCGTCAGGAGTCCAGCGTTTCTGTCCGTCAACAGTGTTGAGCACGTCTACTACGGCACTTGCACATGAGTCAAAGGTCTCAGTGGGCTCAAGGTGGGGAATCCCATAAAACCGCAAGTTGTCACGTCGTGAAAAGTCTTCTAGTCTGTCTGTGTCGGTTTTAAGTTGATCCATTCACAATATACAAGTCTAACATAAGGGCAAGCTAGAGCAGGGAGAGAGAGACAGAGAGACAGACAGAGAGACACTGGACACTGAGAGAGAGAGAGAGAGAGAGAGAGAGAGAGAGAGAGAGAGAGAGAGAGAGAGAGAGAGATGAAAGGGAGGGTAACGACAACGACGATCATGATAATGACAATTTTCTTGGCAAAGACATCAACAATTCACGGTGAAGGTGATGGCACAGTACTGTTTTAAAGAATGCGTGAATGTATGTGTATGTCAGTGAGTGAGTGGGATAGTGTGTGTGTGTGTGTGTGTGTGTGTGTGTGTGTGTGTGTGTGTGTGTGTGGTGTGTGTGTGTGTGTGTGTGTGTGTGTTTCCTTTTGTGTGTTTGCTTGGCTGGTTGATTTGTTCTTCTTTCACTCTGTTTTTTAAAATAATATTTTCATATTCTGAGTGTTCTGTGAAACTCAGAATGGGTGGGGGTTGGGCGAGTGAGGGGGGCGGGGGTGGAATTTTCTAGTGCAGTTTTCCATGCGAAAGGATGGTGACACAAACAGATGAACAAATGAGCAATCATGAAGTGAAGAATATCCTACATAAATGTGACAGAAAAGGTTGCATCACAACAAACATCAAAACTATGCGGTCACTCCGTGAGGGTAAAACATTGTCAAACCTTTTTTCTACCACATTTATGTAGAAAGTTAAATAATTTTGATGTTATTCCCAACATCCCTCGGGAAAGATTTGGTTGATGTCTTATTATATTATATTATATTATATTATATTATATTATATTATATTATATTATATTTCTGTTTGAGTTCCGTTGTTTGCTACTGATTCCGATGTTGACTTTGATGTCGATGCATTGCAGTGATACATCTTATGTGAAATACAATATAAAAAAAATATATATTTTTCAGTGACATTACTGTTGATGTCTTCGCTAGCGCCACTGTCAATATCATGATCGTCGTTGTCGTCGCCCCACCCCCGCCCCCCCACCCCCCACCCCCCGCCCCCCACCCCCCACCCATCTACCTCTGTCTTTTCCCTGTCATTTTTCTCCAACATTTGACTTGGGAAAAGACAGGAAACCAACTCCGATGATAAATAAGGAAATATTTTGGATACAAATAAGGGGGGCTTCCCACGCTTTCTCACACATCGTGAGACATCATGGGAGGCGGCCCCCACGATTTCTAGCAATGAATTGTCATATTTCTTTTTATGTCAGTGTTTTGTAGGAACGTCCAGGGTAGGCGCTCGCCGCTTGCCCAGTACACTGGGTTTGTGCGAAGGTCAACCGTCTGCTACAATGATTAACTTCATGTTCAGTGAAAACGAAATATACCCACTGTCAGTTATAACTCAATCGAAACTTTTGGACGTATATATTGGAATGGGTAATAAATACTCACCAAATTTTAGATGAAACGTAATGTAAATGTGTTTGTAAATCACAGACGTTTCCAAATAAAGATTGTTTATGTCGCAGTATCATTCCTGCTTTGCAGATGATCTTTCAACAATCATATCCAAGTGATGTATACGCACTATAAACATAGTTTAAACAGGAAATAAACATATTGGTCAGTCTCCAAGAACGAACACAATTTCATTACTCAAATACAACTATAGGTTAATGATAAATGTTGATCGATTGAAACAGAATAGATGAATGAATTTCTAAGAGAATACCATGTTTTGTATACGATGTGACATACATGCATTCATTTTATAACGGAGTGCCCCCATATTTCTGTTATGCATAAAATATTATCAATAAAGAATACCCGAAAGATACTGATATCCAAAATCTGTATTCTCGTTTTGTAACTTTGTTTTCCGCAGTCACATGGCTTTCTTCTTCACATTTTAATCTCAGCAAATGAAATAAAGCATGTAATGTTGCGTTCTGATAAATCTGATTGTTTGATTGTGGCGCTCTCTGAACCCCCACCAAGGGTCAGAGGTGTGTGTGTGTGGGTGTGTGTGTGTGTGTGTGTGTGTGTGTGTGTGTGTGTGTGTGTGTGTGTGTGTGTGTGTGTGAGTGTGTGTGTGTGTGTGTGTGTGTGTATGTGTGCATGCGTGTTTGTGTGTGTGTGTGTGTGTGTGTGCATGTTAGTATGTGTGTGAGTATGTGCGTGCGTCAGTGCATGCGCGCGCGCGCGCGCGTGTATGTGTGTGCGTGCGTGTGTGGGTGTGTATGTGCGTGCGCGCGCGCGCTGTCAGCTGCTGAACAGACCTCCTCAGGTCGAGCTGCATGCCTTCCAGGTCATACCACAGTGCCCAGTCTTGGCACGGTTGGATTATTCCCTGACACTGTAGTAAAACTAGAGGACCATCAGCATCGTTATATCAAGTGGCGAACCTGCTATGATCTTTGTCCGGCTAATGAGCACAAACATGTCAGCGGTCAACACTTCATTGTTTGTAATTAATCGTTCTGGGGAGTGAAAGGCGAACACTGACAATCCTAATCATACCTGTGTGCTCCATGCTAACAGTTGTGTTCATTTACGTTCGCCATTAACTGAAGGAAAGCGACACGTAGACATGAGACACTAAGCGATGTTAGTTGTATAATTTTCTATCTCCACACCTAGTAGCCTTCATGTAAGCGGTGTTGGTTAGTTGTATAATTTTCTATCTCCACACCTAGACGCAGCCTTCATGTAAGCGATGTTGGTTAGTTGTATAATTTTCTCACACCTAGTAGCCTTCATGTAAGCGGTGTTGGTTAGTTGTATAATTTTCTACCTATACACCTAGGCGCAGCCTTCATGTAAGCGGTGTTGGTTAGTTGTATAATTTTCTCACACCTAGTAGCCTTCATGTAAGCGGTGTTGGTTAGTTGTATAATTTTCTACCTCCACACCTAGACGCAGCCTTCATGTAAGCGGTGTTGGTTAGTTGTATAATTTTCTATCTCCACACCTAGACGCAGCCTTCATGTAAGCGGTGTTGGTTAGTTGTATAATTTTCTACCTCCACACCTAGACGCAGCCTTCATGTAAGCGGTGTTGGTTAGTTGTATAATTTTCTATCTCCACACCTAGACGCAGCCTTCATGTAAGCGGTGTTGGTTAGTTGTATAATTTTCTATCTCCACACCTAGACATAGCCTTCATGTAAGCGGTGTTGGTTAGTTGTATAATTTTCTATCTGCACACCTAGCAGCCTTCATGTAAGCGGTGTTGGTTAGTTGTATAATTTTCTATCTCCACACCTAGACGCAGCCTTCATGTAAGCGGTGTTGGTTAGTTGTATAATTTTCTATCTCCACACCTAGACGCAGCCTTCATGTAAGCGGTGTCGCTGAGCAACAACAACAACAAAAGTTTAGGGAAGTAGGTGGGCTTCATCTACAACACAACGAAGAAAGGGGGCGGCAAAAGGCCAAGGTTGACTAGAACATGATCGGAGATTGAATCCCCCCCCCCCCCCCGGTCCCCCCTCCAAACCTCCTCCCCCCACCCCCACCCCACCCCCCTCTCACCATCCACCGTCTTTGCAGTGCAGGTTCGACGCATATCCCGCTGTGTTTGATATTGCTCAGTGGAAAGGTTACTTCCACTTCAGATGCTTCATTCGACAGGAGGTCTGTACAAGAAACAATGCTTCATTTGACTAACTGTATTGACTGGAAACAATAGGCTTGTTTCTTCCTTCCTGATGCTTTGTTGCCTTGGTGATGAGCGAGTTATTTCTCGTTTGGGTTTACGTGTGTCTGACCGTTTTTCCACACACAACAACAGGAATGTCTTTTTTCCACCCAGCCCTGGAGTAATAAAAAAAAAAGTAAGAAAATCGAAAGAAAAAAGATAGTGAGTGGAGTGGGAGGGGGGGGGGGGGGGGGGGGGGAGAGAGAGAGAGAGAGATTCGGATGATTTATTCATATAGGCCATTGCCCCTCATGAAGGGGTGCAGTATACAACATTATTAAACATGCAAGTGCGCCAGGAGAAACAATCATCAAAGGAATTATGGTATCATTATTGATCTTAACTTAAATGCTTTATATTTGTATTTGTATTTCTTTTTATCACAACAATTTCTCTGTGTGAAATTCGGGCTGCTCTCCCCAGGGAAAGCGCGTCGCTACACAACAGCGCCACCCATTTTTTTTCTTTTTTTTTGTATTTTTTCATGCGTGCAGTTTTATTTGTTTTTCCTTTCGAAGTAGATTTTTCTACAGAATTTAGCCAGGAACAACCCTTTTGTTCCCGTTGGTTCTTTTACGTGCGCTAAGTGCATGCTGCATACGGGACCTCGGTTTATCGTCTCATCCGAATGATTAGCGTCCAGACCACCACTTAAGGTCTAGTGGAGGGGGAGAAAATATCAGCGGCTGAGCCGTGATTCGAACCAGCGCGCTCAGATTTTCTTGCTTCCAAGGCGGACGCGTTACCTCTAGGCCATCACTCCACTTATATATGTAAATGGATAAATTCTTTACAATGCTTTCTTTATTAGATGCAATCAACAGGCTTAGCCGAAACTGATTTGGAAACTTAAAATACTTTCGTGGAATATACTATTCTCTTAATTTCTTTAAAGCAGTACAACGTAAAATAAAGTGTAACTCATCTTCAACACCACTTCTACACAGAGGGCAATTCAACTCAACCACAGTATGCTTTCTATACCGATAATGATGTTGAGCAATTTCTGAAATACCTAATCTTAATCTTGCCATTATGAATTTTAAATGTTCGTCTAAGCTAATGTGCAAGTATGTTTTCACTTCATGAGTAGTACAAAATGTTCTGTACATTTCAAACCTGTCGCTGTCTTCCTTATGTGAGTTCTATTCCTGCCACCTGCAAACAATCAATCTTTCTTTAAATTCAACGAGGAACTGTTTAATTTCCTGGACACGTTGATTCATCCATACATATACAAAACCATATTGGTATAATTTACATCGAATATCTGACGCCCAATTTATTTTACCTTTTTCGTCTAAATCATGTAACATTCTATAGGCTTTACGTGGCAGTCTGTGATTATCCATTCTCGTTAACTTCAACCAGTAACGAATACAACGTATCATAGAATTTATGTAAATTGGATGTCTATTGGTTTCGCCATACACAAGATCATTGAGCGTTCGCATTTCAATCCCCAGAGACTTTTTTGAAGCAAATAAGTGTACTTTTTCAATATGGCATGCTGAAGTATGATGACCCCAAAGTTCTGCACCGTACTAGACAATGGGTTGAACCTGTAAATCAAATAACTTGAGAAACGAAGATAAACTGTCATTATTCAAATAACGTAATTGTCGCAAAATACATAAAACTGCATTCTTACCTTTACTGGACGAATCGATACAGGTTGCAGTGAAGCTAAGTTTTGTTGAAAACAATATACCTAAATATTTATAAGCATTAGCTACTGGCATCACAAGATTATCATATGTCCATCTTTCTCTTGCGGCTAAATAACCACCTTTTCGAACACAATAATATTGCTTTTACTCAAGTTTACTTTTAATTCAAGAGAACAAGATGCTCCATGTAAATTGTTCAACTGAGTTTGCAAACAAATTACTGTTTCTGAAAGCAAAACAACGTCATCTGCCAAAAGTAAAATAAAAAGCTCAAAATAATCAAATAGAATCGTGCCCATGCTTACCATTTTCTATAACTTCTCTTGCAAGTTCATTTATAAGGATTGAAAATAGTATGGGGCTGCACACATCGCCCTGTTTTACACCACATGTGCAACTGATATAGTCTGTCAGTTTAGACCCACATCTTATCCTTACCTTATCATCATTATCACTCCTTCCCTCGACCACTGGGGTCGTTGGGGGGACATGAGGAAGATGTCATAGCTCGCCACGCCGTTCTGTTGGCAGCTGTCGTGAGGAGATCTGGCATCGTCATTTTGGTCCATTCCTTGACGTTGTCGGACCAGCTCTTTCTCTGCCGCCCCCGTCTGCGCCCTCCCTCCACAGTCCCTTGCAGGATGGTTTTGGAGAGGGTGTTATGTCGTATGACGTGACCAAACCATGCCATCTTCCGTCGTTTGACAGTCGCCAGCAGTGGTTCTTCGGGCCCAACAAGGTTGCTGACCAGGTTTCGCACATAGTCATTGGTCTTGTGCTCCTTGTAGGAGATGTGTAGTAGTCTCCTCAAGCACTTGGTTTCGAATGCTTGGATTCTTCTTTCTGTTTCTGCCATCAGTGTCCATGTCTCACATCCATATAAGAGGATGGAGACCACTAGTGACTTGTAGACCAGGAATTTTGTGTGGAATCTGATGTTGGTCTTCCATACCCTGTTCAGTCTGGCCATCGCTGCCGTTGCAGAATTAATCCTATTTCGGGTTTCTGCTGTGCAGGTGCCATCTTTGGACAGGGTTGCTCCCAGGTACTTGAAGCTGGTCACTTCTTCCAAGGGCTCACCATTCATGGTTATGTTGGCACTGATGTTAGTTGTGCTGTTGACCATGACCTTTGACTTCTCTGTGCTGACCTCCATGCCGTAAGCACTTGCTCTTGTAGTAAATCTGTTTGTTAGATCCTGGAGCTCGGTGTTAGTGCCCCCCCATGAGGTCGATGTCGTCTGCAAATCGAAGATTGCAGACTGGCCTGCCGCCAATGGTGATGGAAGTGTGGTGGTCTTCGAGGGCCTCTTGCATGATTCTCTCCAGAAAGATGTTGAAAAGTACTGGGGATAATAGGCATCCTTGCCTGACTCCGACTGTGGTCCGGAAGAATTGTCCTTGTTGATTGTTGAGGAGCACTGCACTGCTGGAATGTTCGTAGAGGGCCTGGATGACTTGAATGAGCCCTTCATCAATGTTGAAGCCTCTCAGTACTTGCCAGAGGCCGCTGTGCCACACCCAATCGAATGCCTTCTTGAAGTCGATGAAGTTGTGAAAGATGTCCTTTTGGTGTTGTAGATGTTTTTCAATGAGGACTCGACAGTTGAATATTTGTTCGACAGTGCTCCGCCATTTTCTAAAGCCTGCTTGTTCTTCTGATAGCAGCTCCTCAGCCTTGGATTTCAATCGGTTGATGATGCGGAGCATGACTTTGCTTGGGTGGCTAATCAGACTTATAGTCCTGTAGTTTTGACATTGCTTGAGGTTGCCCTTCTTGGGTAGAGGAATCACTAGCGATTGGGTTCATTCTGTTGGCCACTTCTTTTCTGTCCAGATCTTCTGACATAGCATTGTTAGTGCTTCTGTGGTCTCCTTCCCTCCGTACTTCAAAAGCTCAGATGGGACCTTGTCCACTCCTGGGGATTTCTCTGGCTTCAGACTCTGTATTGCAGCCGCAACCTCCTCCTTTAATACTTGGAGATTTTCCTCACAGTCTGTGGATCGTGGGTTGTCCTGCAATATGGATGAGTCTGGATTGAGCTGGTAGTTATAGAGGCCGTCACAGTATTCTGTCCACCTCTTCAGGACTTCTTCGCTATCTGTCAGTAGCTTGCCATCCTTATCTTCGATGACAGCTGATCTTGGCTGGCTAGTCTTGGTGAGGGTCTTGAGGGTGTTATAGGCTCCTTTGCTGTTCCCTGCTTCCATGCCTTTCTCAACTTCTTCGCACTGCTCCTCTATCCAGTTTTCTTTGGCTGCCTTCATCTTCACCCTGACTTCTCTGTTCACCTGTTGGTACTTCGTCCTGGCTTCATTACTAGAGTGTTTCTTTCTTCTCAGTTCTCTCCGCTTGTCACACAGATCTAGGACCTCATTTGTCACCCATGGTTGGATCCTTTTTCGCTTCTTTCCCACAACTTGTTCAGCTGTTGTAGTTAGCACATCTTTGATGTTGTTAGCAAGGGTGTCTACGTCGATGTCCATTAAGTTGAGGGCTGCGAACTTCCCGCCTACTTGAGCCTGGAACACATCCGCGATTTCGGGGTCCTTCAACTTTTCTAAGTCAAAGCGGATACGGGGATTCCTTGGACAACGCTTGCACTTCAGCTTGAGCTTGAAGGTTGCCAAGACAAGATCATGATCGCTGCCGATATGAGCGTTATTATACATGCTTTTAATACATCGATATAACTTACCATTTATTCCATTTGAGAATATACCATAGAAAATTCTGTTTATGGAATCAAAGGCCTTCTCAAAGTCTATAAATGCAACATATAACTTTTGATTAAAGCAAAATTGTTTTTGTACAAAAGCTAACAAAGTAAAGATATGATCAATAGTAGAATAATTCTTTTTCAACCCAGCTTGTTCTTCCCCAGTAATATTATTTTCTTCTACCCATTCTTGTAAACGACGATTAACAAAAGCACTATAAACTTTACTACTTACATCACGTAATGTAATGCCTCTGTAATTATTAGGGTTATTCACATCACCCTTTTTGAATAGGGGAAGCCGTTCCGTTGCTGGGTCTCTGCAGTCCGTGGATGATCACATTGTTGCGTTTTGAACGGCATTCGAGATCATCCGCTTTCTTCTCAGTATCTTCCATTCTATTTCCAAGTTTGAGTTTTTGTTTTTCAGTTCTGTGTTTTCGGCACGTAGTGACGCACATTCTTCTTTGAGACCCTGAACGTCGTCATGTAGCTTAGCGTAGTCCTCTCGCATACTTCTCATGTCCTCTTTCATCTCGTCGAACGTGGTGTTCAAGGACTGCAGCATGAACACCACGTAACTGAGGGAATCGTCTTTACTCTGGGATGCAGCTGTTGATGCAGTTGTAGACGTGTCGGCGCCGGCACGGGGGGACGCTGAGGACTGGGATCCAAGCTGGGTCTGCCGCATGGGTTGTCTGGGTCCTGGGTTCAGCTCAATGTCACCACATTGACGCAGCAGCAAACTGCCCCAGTACAAAAATGACAGGAGCAAACCACAGGTTGCACCGCCCATCATGTTTCTCATTTGAAGTCCAGGGTTTTTATTTTTAGACCTTGATCACTTTGACATGAAAATAATGAAAATAAACACAAAACGTCCACATCTGTGCCTGAAATCCAGTCTTTCAGAAGGCATGATGTCTTACGATCCTGTCTGCCAATGATGAAGGCACGGGGAAGCCTGTAGCAGACGTACTGATGTGATTTAACAGGAGGTCGTTTCACCTGATGCGTGCAGGTTCGCCATTCGTACCGTGCCCCCCCCCCCCCCCCCCTCCCCCTAGAGAGAGACAGAGACAAGACAGACAAAAACAGAGAGACAAAGAGACAGAGAGACACGGACAGGGATATTGTTTTATTGCCATTGACAATACTACGCTTTGGCAAGGGGGACAATGTATGAGCAAAAGAATAACGGCGGTTTACAGAGAAATTGACACATTTGACACATTGCTAAGAGTAAAAAGAAAATCAACGATAAAAACAACAACAACAAAATCATAAAATACAACACATTGCTAAGATTGACAAGGAAAAAAAAAGCTCGACCATCCAACTTTCAACAAAGTCATTCAGAATTATAAACTGTGGAACTGACATCAGGGTAAGAGTATTTTCTCGGTAACTGTAAGGCTTCCGAAGTTAATTTCATTTTCCGACAATCCCAAGCTAGGGCGATAAACCTCGCCAGTGAATTTATTCTTACTTCATCATCTATCAAAAGCATACTGGTAAGGTTCATGTCCTTCCCCGTTGAGAATTTAGCATTTCTTTCGAATTTCTTCATAATACTTACGAGAGAGACAGACAGACAGACAGACAAAGAAGAGAAGAGAAAAGATGAAAAAGAAAGGAAAAACCAATATATGAAAACACACACACACACACACACACACACACATATATATATATATATATATATATAAGACACCATGAAGAAATATTCAAAGAAGAAAACGGGAGTAATAAGGGCGAGGGAGAGAGGTATATTTACATAAACTATAATAATACTAATTAAAAAATGGATATTTATATAGCACACTATCCAGAAATCTGCTCTAGGTGCTTTACAAAAACGCTTTTGTTAACATAAAACATTACATCAATGTTACATACATACACTAAAATGTGACCACACACGCACGCACACACACACACACACACACACACACATTTTAACATGTATGACAGTAATGTCAGAAACAACATTGGGAATGAATTACAATAAACAGTATAATGAATGAATTTTCTAACAAACAAACAAAAAACAAACAAAACAAAAAAGTTCTTCATGAGATGTTCGCAAATGATTTCCTTGAGGACAGGCAGATCTTTTATTTCATGAATTTTAATCGTAATCAACATTTCATTCCACATAATTATGTGTGTAATCCGATAAAGATGATTAATTCAGAAGAATCAATTTTAAGGCAGTTTCAGTTTCAGTTTCACTTTCTCAAGGAGGCGTCACTGCGTTCGGACAAATCCATACACGCTACACCACATCTGTTGAGCAGATGCCTGACCAGCAGCATAACCCAACGCGCTTAGTCAGGCCTTGAGTGCATGCTTACATATTTGTGTACCTATGAAAGTGGATTTCATTTTACGTAATTTCGCCAGAGGACAACACTCTCGTTGCCATGGGTTCTTTTTCAGTGCGCCAAGTGCGTGCTGCACACGGGACCTCGGTTTATCGTCTCATCCGAAAGACTAGACGCTCAGTTTGATTTTCCAGTCAAACTTAGGAGAAAGGGCGAGAGCGGGATTCGAACCCACACCCTCACGGACTCTCTGTATTGGCAGCTGAGCGTCTTAACCATTCTGCCACCTTCCTCCTTTAAGGCACGCCTATGCAGACTAAACAGCGGGTGGAGAACGCTGTCACGAACTGGATCCTATATAGTTGAAGCGTAACTGATATGGAATTTAATATGCTTGCTATGGTTTCTTTTTTTAATAGTAATTTTGAATTCAAGCATGTATTTTGTGTAATTACCAGTGAATGTTTTATATATGTGTGTACTGATTTTGGCACTGGTTTTCTGTTTCACATGGAATAACATTTATGCACAGGTGTGTCAAGATGTTTGGACAGGCCTTTTTCATCTTGTTGTGGGTTCATGGTGCAGCAGTGGTAAAACCATGTTGCTGATGAGCATTACTATAGTGTCCCTGATTTATCAGGGACTAGGCGATCTTCACAAAATAAGAGATGGTTTTCTTTACCTTAGAAAAAAAAAAGTCATACAATATCTACTGTTTACATGATACTCATTTTACCATGAAAATAGCATGATAAGTAAAATCTGAATGGGGCTATGCATTGGTTTGCTTCGTACAGATAAGAAAGAAATACCAGAAGAGTAGCTGTGTTGTTTAATAATCATCTTGATCTCAAAGTTAATGAAGTAGAAGGTGATATCAATGTAAATTGTATCATTATATCCTTGCAAAGTATGGACAGAAATATGTTATTAGTGAATATCTATGGTCCAATTACGGATAACCCCGAAACATTTAAGCAGCATATAATGAAATATGATAACTCGTACTTGTTGGGAAATGACCCCCATGTAGACTATGGCAATAATATTCATGATAATAATCCAAGACCGAAAGAAGCAGTAGAAAACATGACATCTGAACAGAATCTTGCTGGCGTGTGGAGAGAAAATAATCCCCTAGTTTAAAGAGTTGCCTGGAGAAAAGCTTCACCTTTGAAGCAAAGTTGGCGATTTTTCTCTTCTATCATCCGAAAATGTGGTGTGGGATTCAGAAGATTCAGACATCGTTCCGGTGTTCGTCAGACCACTTGGTGATTCTATTGAAATTAATGTGGTGTGGGATTCAGAAGATTCAGACATCGTTCCGGTGTTCGTCAGACCACTTGGTGATTCTATTGAAATTAACGTTTGGCAAAACCATACAGCATCAAACATTTCGGAAATTTAACTGCACATATTTGAGAGAAAAACAATAAGTAGATGAAATCAATCAGAGTATATTGTTGAATATGAGCATATATTTGATGGGGATATGGCAGTCAATACAGGCATAAAAGTATAGTTTTCTGCAATGTTATTTCAAGGAATGTTTTATGTTTGACAGCTGATGCTTTTTGGGGATATATCTTTTACACAAAGCCGCAATATGGTTGGACCAGGATCAGTATTAATATTGTAAGACCAGGATCAGTATTATATATTGTATCACTGAGTGTTATATGACTATCTGCTTAACCAATATTTTATTGTTATATATTGTATCACCGAGTGTTATATGACTGTCTGCTTAACTAATATTTTAGTATTATATATTGTATCACCGAGTGTTATATGACTATCTGCTTAACCAATATTTTATTGTTAATGCAAAGAGATGTGTGATTTGACAAAACATTTTGGCGCGTTTGACTTACAGTTACGATTAATTAAATATTTGTTTTTTTCTTCGTGTGGTTACTCATGTGATTTGATTCTGACCATTTATGCAAATGGCCTATGCTCTCTTGTAATCCAGTTCCAGTTTCAAGGACATGTCAGAGAATTCGGACAGATCCATACACGCTACACCACATCTACTGAACGAAAAAGGCGGAAGGCCTGACCTTCGCACAACCCAACACGCTGATCAAGTCTTGAGAGCAGCAGAATAAGAAGGAAGAAAAAACACAGAGAGAGAGAGAGAGAGAGAGAGAGAGAGAGAGAGAGAGAGAGAGAGAGAGAGAGAGAGAGAGTATGAATAGATAGATAAATAAATAGATCCATAATGAAAAAAAACACAAAACAAAACAAAACATCAAAAACAACAACAACAAAAAACAACAACAGGAAGTTAAAAAATAATAAACGAATTCAATATTCATAATTACAAAAAAAAATAAAAGGTAAATACAGATAGTGCATCAGCCATGATCAGCCACGCAAGCAAACTGCTGCTCAGACTCAGTCCACGGGCAGGAGAATGCACTGCAGAACAAGCTGGGTTCCGCAGTCGGCAAAGCACCATCGAACAGATGTTCAACCTTTTTTTTTTTCTGTGTGTGTGTGTGTGTGTGTGTGTGTGTGTGTGTGTCCTTCATGTCAATTACACATTCTATTTGTCTTGTTAATTAGTCTTTAGTTGTTCTGCTGAGTATTGCTAATTTTTGTAACTATATGATTATTATTCCCTTGCTGACACAAACTGTTCGCAATCTGGGCCTTGTGCTGAGGACTTAAAGTACATTATTGATACAAATTATTATTATTATTATCATCATCATCATCATCACCATACCACACGCATGCGCTGTAACACACACACACACACACACACACACACACACACACACACACACACACACACATTTCCAAGAGTGTTTTGTTGTTGTTAAATTGTTGCTGGTGTTGCAGGTTTTTTCTTTGCATCACGTTTACAAATTTTTCAAAAGAAAGATGTGGATTCTGTCAATCGGAGTAAAACTCAATCTGTATCTACGTGCTTGAAAACACCTTTCGCACAGTGATGCCAGGACGTTCGGATGTCCGTGTAAATTTCACAGCCTATGACGGGTAACACTTTGTGTCCTCTGGTAACGTGTTAATATGGTGTTTGTCTTCCTTGTAAATTAAACCATTACTTTAGAAGAAAAAATATAGAATTCTGATCAACATACTTTTTAGAAATAATTTCTATTTATTTATTTACTTTTTTGGGGTGGTGGGTGGCGGGGGTGGTGAGGAGGGGTCCATAGTTGAATCAACATAACGATGTACAGGCTTCCTTTGGTCTACCTGTATTTGCTTGAGACCGGCCCACAATCTCATGCTATCGGTCCAGAGAATTATGCTTACTCGCGTGCTATCTCTGTGTGGTTACTGTCACAAACCCAAAATGGGTACAGAGGAGCGGTGGCCAAGCACTACCGTGGGATTCACACAAAATAAACACTTTAAGGAGTAAATAACAAGAGAACTGAACTTTATTTAAGAATGAAGTGAACAACATTATGCAATAAACCTAACCTTGGCTACGAACATAAATAGAGAAAATATAAAAGAGAGAAGATGAAGAAAACGAAATATCAGGAAGATTGAAAAGTGAGGAAAAGGGACAGAACTCACTTCGAAAACATCCTGTCGCCGCCAGAGCCCGGACCGCACTGCCGTGGAACGCTCATACATGCATATTCTCACCTCCCTAAAACTCCCAATCACCAGCTGCACGTGCATCACGAACGCCACACCTAACAGAAGCATCACGAACGCCACACCTAACAGAAGCATCACACACAGCACACCTAACAGAAGCATCACACACAGCACACCTAACAGAAGCATCACACACAGCACACCTAACAGAAGCATCACACACAGCACACCTAACAGAAGCATCACAAACGCCACACCTAACAGAAGCATCACACACAGCACACCTAACAGAAGCATCACAAACGCCACACCTAACAGAAGCATCACACACAGCACACACAAGGCAAACACATCCAGTCACCATTGTGACAGTTATTGTACAACATGAGCATTGGTCAAGTAGTTAAGATCTAACAAAATAATAATAATAATAATAATGGTATTTATATAGCGCTGAAGCTTGTGCAGAGACAAATCTAAGCGCTTTCACATCGGTCATTAACACGCATGCATATAAAACTGAAGAAACTGAAGACAAGGGTACAGAGGGTAGGGGAGGGAGGCTATCTTGTGAAGAGGTGGGTTTTAAGGCCAGACTTGAAAGAGCTGAGTGCGGAGACCTGACGAAGCGAAAGAGGAAGTTCATTCCAAATACAAGGTCCAGAGACAGAGAAAGAACGGCGTCCAACAGTGAAGTGTTTGAATCTGGGTATGCGTAAACAGAGTGGATCGGAAGCCGATTGTAGAGAGCAAGATGGATTGTAGAGATGAAGGCAGCCACAAAGATAGGAAGGGACAGATTTGTGAATACATTTATAACATAGTGCTGATCTTATACTTTATTCTGTGTGAGACAAGGAGCCAATGGAGATGTTGCAAAACAGGAGTGATGTGCTCAGATCTTTTCTTTCTGAGGACGAGTCGGGCAGCAGTTCTGTATGCGCTGAAGCGACTGAATGAATGAAGCAGGCAAACCAGACAAAAGGGAGTTACAGTAGTCAAGGCGAGAGAGAATGAGAGAAACGACAAGTCTAGATGTTGCGTCGGTGGACAGCTATTTCCAAATGGAACTGATGCGTCGCAATTGACAGTAGCAGGATTGACATGTCTGACTGATAAATTTTTGCATGGACAGTGTGTTGTCAACACTGAGGTTCCTGACTGAACTGGAAAGAGGGATGGATGTACTGCCAAGTTTGATTGTGTCAGTTGTGACGGAGGTGAGCTCTTGTTTAGTTCCTATGATCATTGCTTCAGTTTTGTCTGTGTTCAATTGTAACTTATTTAGAGTCATCCAGTTTTGTAAGTCCAGAAAGCATTCAGGTGTTTCTTGCAAGAGCGAGGACATTTGTTCAGGGGCATCACTCTTCTGAAGTTGAGTGTCATCAGCATAGGAATGATGACGAACATTGTGGTGGTTGATAATTTCAGCAAAAGGAGCAGTGTACAGTGTGAAGAGAACTGGGCCTAAAACAGATCCCTGTGGGACTCCGTGTTTGATTTTACTCCAAATTCCATTCAGTCAGTGCAGTGGTGTAGAACAGATCGAACCTTTCTTCAATTCAGCATATAAAAACGGCTGAAAACGAAGTTATTTTGCTTTTTGTCGTTTCTCCAATATTACATTCAGAGTGTAGAGGAACGGGTTGAGCGCTGAATTCAGTGGCAACACAAAGATGGCCATGACAACATTGACTTCCCCAGGAATGGTGACACCAACGGCTGCCAACAGACCACACATGCCGACAGGAAACCAGCACAGAAAGTCTGACATGGCAATGGTAAGCAGACGTCTGGCGATGACTGTTTCTTTGGACTTGACTCCTTCATTGCCTTTGTTCGTAGCCTGCATTCTTTGTTCAGACATAGAGTTAGATTTCACTGACCAGTAGATGAGAGACTGACCCACAGCAATCAGGAGAAAGAGGACGAGGTTACAGACAATCATGACACTGCGAGTGCAGCGATTACTGTAAGGTTGAAACGGTAAGCATTGGCCTTCAGTACGTCATCACATTAGGAGATTTCATCAGACGGGGCCAAGCATTCACCTTTGAATCTGTCTGGCAAAACTGCAGGACAACACAATTTGAAGTTGTCTGCAAATACATTCATTAGATTAGTCATGCCTTTCATGAAGTTTGGAGTGAACTCAGACATGGGACAGCCCACGAGATTCAAAACAAGAAGTGAAGGAAATAATGTTTCTCCTTGCAATGACTTGACTCCACCTTGAGACATGTCCAGAACTTGCAGGTTTGGAAGCACATTTGACAGGACTTCCATGTTGAGAGAGTCCAGTTGGACAAGAGAAAGATTGAAAAACGTTTTACTGAAGACTGAAACTACTTAAGATGAGCAAGTAACATTTTCTGAAAACGGAGTTCTTGTGCTTTTTGCCGCTTTTCTAACATTACATTCAGAGTGTAGAGGAACGGGTTGAGCGCTGAATTCAGTGGCAACACAAAGATGGCCATGACAACATTGACTTCCCCAGGAATGGTGACACCAACGGCTGCCAACAGACCACACATGCCGACAGGAAACCAGCACAGAAAGTCTGACATGGCAATGGTAAGCAGACGTCTGGCGATGACTGTTTCTTTGGACTTGACTCCTTCATTGCCTTTGTTCGTAGCCTGCATTCTTTGTTCAGACATAGAGTTAGATTTCACTGACCAGTAGATGAGAGACTGACCCACAGCAATCAGGAGAAAGAGGACGAGGTTACAGACAATCATGACACTGAAGGAGTAAGTGTGACCAGCAAAGTAAGCTCTGGTGATGGGCAGTGGAATACAAATGCCTGTCTGCTGGTAGAACTCCCAGTGGGACGTCACAGGCAGCAGAGGCACAGTGGCCAAGATAAGTCCCAGTGTCCAGATGATGCCACAGGCTATGTGAGCTGACGTGGCTCCAAATCGGACCTGGCTGAAAGGAAAGCGAAGCACAAGGAACCGATCCACAGTGATCAGACAGATGAGGAATGCTGACACCTCAGATGATAAAAATGACATAAAGCCTGCCAAAGTGCAAACCTTACTTGTCTTCCATTTAGTATCACTCCAAAGGTAAACACCAGCATAGACCTTGTCTGCGACTCCAATAAAGGTCAGATATACCCCCATGAAAAAATCAGAAACGCACAAATGAAGGACAAAGACACCAAATCCTGTTCTCATATTTTCTGATGAAAAACATGAACGATAAATGAAGCTACTCAAGTTTCCAACTATTGCGAGGACAGCGATTACTGCAAGGTTGAAACGGTAAGCATTGGCCTTCAGTAAGTCATCACATGAGGAGATTTCATCAGACGGGGCCAAGCATTCGCCTCTGAATCTGTCTGGCAAAACTGCAGGACAACACAATTTGAAGTTGTCCGCAAAAATATTCATCAGATTAGTCATGCTTTTCATGAAGTTTGGAGTGAAATCAGATATGGGACAACCCAAGAGATTCAAAACAAGAAGTGAAGGAAACAATGTTTCTCCTTGCAATGATTTGACTCCACCTTGAGACATGTCCAGAACTTGCAGGTTTGGCAACCCATTTGACAGGACATCCATGTTGAGAGAGTCCAGTTGGATATGGGAAAGATTCAAAAACATCAGCATTGATAAGTGTTTTATCTGGGTTTTAAAAATACTAGCATAAATAGGATTATCTGCAAGACTGAGTTTTCGAATATAAATCATTTCCGCAAAGTGACTGAAGTCGACATGATGCAGGAAGTTGTTGCTTAAGTCCAAACTGTGAAGGTTGGGTAACAAAAAGTCTGTTAAGTTCTTCCAGCCACACCCCTGAACGCCCAGATGTATCAACATGATATTTGTTGTGACGTCAGCTTGCTGCAGCCCACTACCTCTGGCTTCCAGGTAGCGCAGCTGTGGGAAAGAGCTGACGTGAAAGGTGTGGGTACAGGTAAAGTCCGGACCATAACACATGCATGACTCAGGACAAGTCACGTCACACGCCAGTTCATCATCATTCTTTGGACATTGAGGTCGGCCATCACACAGGTGATTCACGTGCACACAGGTTGTTCTGTCACTGCCACGACATCTGTAAAAGCCAGGACACCTGTATCTGTTACACCATAATTCATCCTCGTGATCCGGACAGTCGTTGACGCCATTACACCTGACGTAGACCGGCAGACAGTATCCACCCTCATGACACTGGAAGTGGGTGTCTGGACATTGAGTGGTGTTGTCTGGTAGTGGGGTCACCGTGAATCCTCCAGGCTTATCAAAATTGACCACGGCTGGAGGTCTGATATCGTTGATCCCGATAGTTTGGTATTCACAGTTGGCCTCATCCAGATGTGTTGCACAGTCTGTGGAACCGTCACACCTTTTCGTAATGTCTACACACTGTACAGAAGGTGAAACAGAACGAAAATGCAAAATAATTCAAATAATTGGTTCTATTTCCTATCGCCTGTTATGATGATAAAATCAGTTTAGGAAAGTTATGAAATGAACATTCAATGATTGTCAACAGTTGCATACATCCATTCAATTGTAAATGATTAGCTTACAAAATTGGAAATGCATAATACAACTTTGTAAAGCACAATATGGCAATAAATCTATTGATATGACTGTCAATAGTAGGATGTTTTGTGACACCTGTCTTCGTCAAAAATAAAACGGACGTCTACATGCACACAGACACAGACACAGACACAGACACACACACACACACACACACACACACACAAATAAATCGTATTTATAAGTAAAATGCACATACACACACGCGCGCGCGCGCGCACACACACACACACATACATGCATGAACACTTGTACGCCCATAACCTCTCACAACATATATCACGCCAATAAAACAGTAAACTAACATTAAGATACATGAAATCCATTAAATCACAATCACGTACACACAAAGTAACGCTTGCCTGTGCTCAGCCACACAGTCCCACACCAAATGTCTGCGTCCAGGCACTCACCTACCATAGAGTTCAGGTGGTGCTGGGAGAGGGGGGGGGGTAGTGTCACAGTCCTATGAGTGAGTATATTGCATGCTTTGATTGTGTGCGCGAATAGCTGAAGGAATGAATGAGCTAATGTGACGATATGTTCTTGCGCGTGGAGCTATGAACCTGCCACTTCTGTCCGATCGTCAACTATTAATGTCATCATGTAGTGTGTGTGTTTCGTCAGAAAAAAAAAATACACACACACACACACACACACACACACACACATATATATATATATATATACAGGCATGTGCATACAAAGAAACATGCAACATAAAAGGTTGAGATAGTTATTTACGCCATTATCACTTTGTAATGTATCTGAAGGCTTTAACATAGGTGTTTTTAGTCCACCTCCAGGGTTTCGACTGCACCAGGAAACAAGCACGTTTTTAAAATTCAAAATTCAAATTGCTGTCATTGCTTTAACGCATCGTTGTTTTGTAGTCTGCACTTTTTTTTTCCATAGTGACACATCTTCATGTTACATGTATTCAGATCAAACGTGACCACCATTTACTTAGGACTCTCACAGGTTTCGCGTCATTGAGAACAGTACATTAATGAACTGGCTTTCATAGTTCTTTTTTTTCTGCCCCATCATCTGCACCGTTTCAGTGGCATTACACCCACGCCACTCATTTAGATTCCCCCATACACAGCCACACCCGGGTTCGTCCGTCGCAGTTCCAGCGTCGGCAGTCCACAGGGAACCAGTCATGTTAAGTCGCCAGGAGGCCACACACCAGAGGAGACCCTGCATTGCTGCTGAGTCACTTCGGTGGTGTTCAGTGGTGCCTGTTCTGTTTTAACGTACTTAGGACACCACCTACTATGCCCCCTACTATTGACAATAATGGCTTAGTGAGCGTTCCTCCCAGAATGGAGACCGCCACCACGCCCCTCAAACAATAGCCCTCCATGAATCTGCCGACACTGACGACATTGACAGGACTCACCCCAAGCACGAAAGTGGAGGGGTATCGAAACTGAGGTCACCATGAGAGCAGGGCATGAAAGGCCACAGACTTTGAGACTATTTTGTTTATATTGATGACGATGAAGGAGGAGGAGGACGATGATAATGACGATGTTGCTATGGAGGTCCATTTTGGTTTGGGACTGCGTGACAAGGCTGTACTCTACGCTTCCTGTCATAATGATATCCCGGCGTTAACCAGGCCCGAGAGATACAGACACTTGCAGTGTTGGTCAGGTAATTAGAGCAACACACCCAAAGACGCATCCTTGAAGCGGATGACACTCGACTGTGTGGTCCCAGTCTCCCCATTTAAGCCCACAGCACACTCAACTCTGGTTAGGAGCCGGCCACGGGCCGAAAAACACACCTCCGCTGGGATTCGAACCCGCGTCCTCCCAGCCGTCAGTCCGCGACGCTAACCACTTCGCCGCGGCGGCTGGTGGCTTTCATAGTTCTGTTCCACAGTATTTTGTATTAGATAATTCAATTCAATGTTTACTCCTCTGGGCATGATAAAGTAATCTCACGTTCGTTCATTAAAAGAGAACTGATCCTTGTATGTTGTTGTGAAAGCAATCAGACTGAGCTGTTGGGAGAGGGGGTTTTGAGGAACAGTCTCTTTTTCCAACAACCTTAACAAAACACTCTTATTTACAAGATTCAAGGCCTTAGTGAGGTTGGTGAGGTCAACTAATGCTGAGTACAGAGGTCTCATTTGCTCGCAGCATTTTCTTAGATCTGACCTTGAAGATTGTCTTCTATATACCCTCCCCTCCTAAAACCATACTGGGATTCTAGATAAATGCATACCATTGGGGTTTGTACTCCCGATGCATTTATTTGATTGCTTCATATATTCATCTTAGTGCTGATATTCTGAGGCATGCTGGGTGTCTGCAACTAATGAATGGTGGCATAATTTGGAGCGATAATTTGGACCTCAGGCTTGGCAACAAGCACCGTATCAAAGGTGTTTCTGGTCTGGCTCCTGGTCAGAAATTAGCTGACCAGTGGGACACGATAACCCTCCCGCCACCAGATACATCATAGCCCATACCCATGGAGACCGACTTACAACCCATATTTGTTGCCTCCTATATTGTATTGATGCTAGGTAAGGTGAGGGTGAAGTGTTCATATCTGTACATATTATGAGGAAACACATTTGGATGAATGTACAGAATGAAATCAGAGAAAATTCAATCACTTTGCTACAGACTGCTAAAATCAACGATACTTATGAAGCATAAAGAGATCTTTGATTTTTTATAAGAACATTTTGACAGCCTTCTGCCATTCATGTTGTATTAAAGTGATAGTGGGTGAGACTTCAAGTTTCGGTAATGACAAAAATCAGTCACACATGGGAGCATGTTGAATGCTTATTATTTTCAGCAACAACTTTTGCACATCATGGGGAGTGTGTGTAACTCCCTTGGAGTCTAGCTAAACAACATACTGAAGAAAGAGGAACAATTATTTATCTAAAAAACAAACAAAGAAGCAAACAAAAAAACAGAAAACAAAGAGTTTACTATACCAATTAACAGGAGACCAGAGGCATGGAGGTAAAATCAAACACAGAAAATTACAGCACGCCAAAAAGATCACAAAGAACGAAAGCAAACCTGTCCCTGCCCACAGTTAATCATATCCTCCGAGCAGGCAGGGTGGACACAGAAGTCTTCATCACCCCCTCCAGTGCAGTCCGTCCGAAAATCACACACCAGACTGTATGGCACGAATTCCTCAGACACCCCACAATAAAAGTACGGCTGAACTGATTGCAGGGACATTCGACAAACATTGTTGTACCATCCTCTTGCACTGTCCACAGTTTTACACAAACTTGCCAGATCACATGCCAACATCTCGTGTGTCACGTGCTGCAGTGGACATGTCACGAGAGAGACATGTGACGTGGTCTTGGTGCTGGGTACAGGAAGCATGACAGGCCTGTGATTCTGATACGATGCAGAAGTGAGTTCACACAAGCTATATTTGCTGCTATATTGGTCACAGAGGTGCGTGCCAGTACTGATCCCACTAAACCGTCCAAATATCAAACTTGCACATGGCATGTGTTTCTCTTGTTTGTCTAGCACTAGATAGTAAGCCACAGTATCACTCTGCCAATACCAGCTGTTTGTGTACCTGTCACACCAAAAGAGATAATTACAGCTTCACCGGTTACACTGTTCTTTCCTTTATTTTTGACAGACTCAAGACTTTTACAATCATTTGAAAACTATATTTTAAAAAAACACAAGTACGACACGAGCATACATAAGCACGTGCACAGACTCACATCAACACACTCGTGCACATACATATTCTACTAGTAGAAGTTTTAGGAGTTGTAGGTGTGGTAGTAGTAGTAACAGCAGTAGCAGTATAAGCAGCAGCAGCAGCAGTAGTAGAAGTAGTATAGTAGAAAACTGCAGTTACAGCAGTCTCCAGTGGGAAATACAATGCCGGACCTCAAGGATATTATATAACATGGTTAAAATAATACATTTTATTTTTACATTTTCAGCATACAAACTTGATGTGTGGGTTGTGTAATAAAGGACCGTATCAACCATCATCAAAAAAGCTACAGTTATTGTCAGGTAGCTGGGAGGAATGAAGTAAATGGCAGAATGGTTAAGACGCTTATCTGCCAATACAGTGTTCGTGATAGTCTGGGTTCGAATCCCAGTGTTTCCCTTTCTCCAATGATTTGAAATGAAAATCAAACTGAGTAGCTAGTCATTCGGATGAGATGTTAACCCGCGGTCCCGCGTGCAGCACGCACTTGGCGCACTGGGAAAGGAGACGTGGACAATAAGCGGTGTCCTCTGCCAAGTGAATCTACTGTGACACGTACACAACATCATCTGCTTTGATGTGGTGTAGCGTATATGGAATTCACCGAACGCAGTGGCGCCTCCTTGAAAAACTGAACCTGAAACTGTAGCTTGGTGGAAGAATGAAAACCACTCCAAGAGCATTGCTGACGGTATCCATGCGTTCTGAAGATCAGAACAGTGTAAGCGATAAAAGGATTGTGACTGCACGATGCCGACATAAAACGGTAAGAGGTGGACTAAAAGAATCTTGGTCAAAGTCGACTTACGTGGGATAAAAGAGGCGACGTGTCGAGCCACAGGCTCAGACAAGTGAAATGAGTGAGTGACAGACAGAAAGATACAGACACAGAGAGAGTACACTCAGGAAAGGAAAGTGATAAGAAGTCGCAGGACAGGACTGAAAAAACAAAGAAGGGTAGGCACAGCTGTGAGTGTGAGCGTGTGAAGGAAAGAAGCGGTCCTGACGGGAAGGGGGGGGGGAGGTGGATGAGGAGTGAGAGGGCAGGAGTGAGGGAAGGGTGTGGGAGAAACTATTAGGGACATATGAACAAGGAAGTGAAATATCAATTATTTTTCAATATCATTATAGTTTGGGTTTTTTTTAATTAAAAATAGAAAAGAAAAAATCTACAAAAATAAATGAATAATTAATAATAAGAACAATTATAATAATGTCACTGCTACTACTACTACTACTACTACTGATGATGATGATGATGATGATGATGATGATGATGATCATCATCATCATCATCATCATCATCATCATCATCATCATCATCATCATCATAGAAATAAATAACTTTTAAAAATTTTAATGTTCAAGTATTTTCAATTTTATATTCACTAGATTAAAGGCAATATATATGTAATAATATGTTCTCTGTCATTTCTCTTCCTCCATCTAAATGAAAAATAATACTTAAATGTATTAGGAAGAATAGTGTAACTTTTGTGTGTATGCAACGTATTCTCCTCTTTTACACCTGTGCTTCAGTGTAGGAAGAAATACAGTCCAAAAAGGATCAGTTGATATATTTTTTTTTTTACTATAAAAATGTTAATAATACCGCTGTAATCTGGTGATTTTTATGTCTGTCATTTTTTGTTATTTACCTTACTTGCATAAACCTTGTCCGTATGTTTTACAGCTTGGAATTGCTTTTTTTATGAACTTTGCCGCCATATTTTTTCAGTACGTCGTGCAAGTGCATGTGCAAAAAAACAACAAAAACAAACAAACAAAAAAACAAAACAAAAAACAACAACAAAAAACGTGTGCATGGGCGTATGCAAGCAGGCAGGTGTGTGTGTGTGTGTGTGTGTGTGTGTGTGTGTGTGTGTGTGTGTGTGTCTAATTAGTGGAAAGGCGGTGATTTTATCTGGCTTGTTTTAATATGATTCTGTTGTGAATGATTTTGTTGAATGATAATGTGGGATTTACTGTTCTGTTTGTACTCTCAGTTATTTACAACAAAATCATTCTGATTCTGATTCTGCTACATGCACTTTCTTTCTTCCAACTACGCGTCATATCTACATTCAGAACATTCGCTGTGTTTGGCCTTAGCTTGTTAGCTTCAACCAGGAAGGCCTTAGCTTGTTAGCTTCAACCAGGATAGTTTTTGAAGCCAGTTGACCGGAAGCGTGGCTATGGCGTGTGGTGGTCACTACACACAGCTGCTCCATGGTCCATCCTGTGAGCAAGGCGTCCTCCACTTTGGTTCTGTTGCGATGTGGTCAGTCTGTGCCTGAGTCCTGTTGCTGGTAGAGGTCCATGTGATGTTGTGTATATCTTTGTGTGTCAACAGTTTCATGTTGCTCACGGCACAGGACTGTACAAAATGGTCGCCGGTATATGTTCACTTGCAGTAGTCATCATGGTCATTGAGTAGGACCGGGCTTTGGATGAAAGTAACCTCCGCGCGGGCCATGGCAAACACTGTTGTTATGAGGCGTTCATTCAGGATTCTAACGGACTCAATGAACCTCATACAGAAAATTGAAAGTGGAACGGGAAGCCCAGAGTGGCATGAGGCAATGCGCAACTTTCAGATTCAAAAACGTACATGGTCATACTGCCCGGGACATGCAGGTGTTAAGGGAAATGAGTGAGCTGACAGACTTGCTGGTAACACAACAACAACGAGCGGCCTGCATCTAGAAAAATCGGAAATCCTCAGAAAGGTCAAAGAATACCAAAAAGAACAGGTACAAGGCCGTCACACCATCGATCGCCTCAAAGAAATAAAGGTAGAGAGAGGGAGCGGCCCTAAGTCGAGCATGAAAGGTAGAGTACGATGCTTTGCAAATCAAACGAATATCGGCATCATTTCCAAACCAACATTCCTCAGATTTCTTCAAAACGGAACAGTCTCTGTGGGCTTTTCTAAATACAATAGACTGAGCAACATTTTAGACGCCACGTTCCTGGCATGAGAGATCTTTTCCCACCCCTCTTGCAGCCAATCAGTGGCAGCCTCTGTGCGTGCGTGCGTGCGTGCGCACGCGCGCGCGCGCGTGTGTGTGTGCGTGTGCGATAGTGTAAGTGTACACGTATGTCAGGAGAGCTCTGAGCACGTGTGTGTGTGTGTGTGTGTGTGTGTGTGTGTGTGGAGGATGAGGTATGTGTGTGTTTGTGCATGTCTGTACTGTGGGAGCAACGGAATATTGAAACGTGCGGGTGTACATATATATTTTGTATATATGTGTGGGTGGTTCGGGGTGGGGGATATGGGCGTATGTGTGTGTGCTTGTACAAGTAAGTGTGTGTGTGCCGTGGAAGCTGCGATACGTAGCCTAGAAATGAGTGTGGAGAGGGGGAGGGGGAGCAGTGTGTAGGGTCATGTGTGTGTGTGTGTGTGTGTGTGTGTGTGTGTGTGTGTGTGTGTGTGTTTGTGTGTTGGGGCTGGTGTACGTTTATGTGTATTAGATTGTGCTGTCATATCTCTGAAACTGCATGTTTGTTGCACATCTGTTATGCGTGTGTGTGTGTGTGTGTGTGTGTGTGTGTGGACATGTTTTACATTTATTTGCTTATTTTTCATCATTATTGTCTTTTTGCTTTTTTTATTTTGTATCTATTTTTATCTTTTTATTTGTGTGTGTGCGCTTAGAGTTGATTTCATCAAGATTTTGCGCCTCATAAATACCTTTTTTTCCCCTTGAGGCCTGACTAAGCGTGTTGGGTTACGCTGTTGGTCAGGCATCTGCTTGGCAGATGTGGTGTAGCGTATATGGATTTGACCGAACGCAGTGACGCCTTCTTGAGCTACTGATACTGATCATTTACTGGTGTGTACTCTTCTGTTGCACTGTTGGCCTGTGTGTCTGGAACGAGAGTAACGTTGTCTGGTGGATGTAGTCCTGATGGCCAGAGAACAGGATGGTCTTTGACTTGATGTGATTGTCCCTGAATCTGCCCAAACAACTTCACTTAGTCGCAGGATGTTTCATTTGGAGGTCTCCATCTCGTTGATGGTGTGCCAGATCTGATGAATCAAACAGCGTGCTGACGTCCTGTGTCCAACTCCTGCCACCATCTTTGCAGTCAAGATGAGTTGATTCATCAGGGCGTCTGCTTCCTTAAGGAGGCTTTGGCATCCGTCATAGTGGCTCCAGCCATTTTGATTTATAGACTGTGGAAGAAGAATAATCCCTTGATAACCAGCATTCGACCTCCACAGAATTGGAGGCGGCTTCCTTTAGTTTGTACACTTGGCTATGGAGCTGTGACTGGGATGACTTCTGCCCCGGTCAGTGATCCTCCTTACCAAGGTTCGTACGCCTGGTGCTTCAGTGTAAACTCTGCCCCTCACGTGGTTTACACCACCAATGTAAGCTGTGTACCGGAATGTGGTGCTTGGAGCCAGCACTTGCGACACTTAAGAGACTGATGATGTGATGCCCGTCCACCATATTGGGTATAAAGCAGCATGCCAGGCATGGTTGTGAAGAGGAGATGTATTTCATGTGTGTCGATAACCATTAAAAGTGAACATATCTAATGGGCACGTCGGTATATCCATGGACTATTTTATGTATCAAAAGACCTTCATCACACTAAAATCTGGCCTTGAGAGGAAGGGTGTCTGCATGTTTATAGAATATGAGAGAGAGACAGAGACAGAGAAAGACAGAGAAGGAAACACAGACAGAGCGAGACATTTTAGTGGGTTTTCTGCCTACACATGTATCAGTATCAGTATCAGTCGCTCAAGGAGGCGTCACTGCGTTCGGTCAAATCCATATACGCTACACCACATCTGCCAAGCAGATGCCTGACCAGCAGTGTAACCCAACGCGCTTAGTCAGGCCTTGAGAAATAAAAAGAAAAAAGAAAGAATAAAATGTTTTTTTTTTAATTTAAAAAAAAAGAAAGAAATAAAAAAATAATACATTATTAATAATAATAATCATAATAATGATAATAATAATATTCATAAGGCATGACTACACATGAAAATTGTAAAGAAAGTATGACAATAAAAATTTGTAAAGAAGGTATGACAATAAAATATCACATGATATTCGTGGAGGCTTTTCCTGTGACGTGCAGTCTTTGTCTCAGACCTATCCAGATGGTGGGATGTATTGTGCGTTTGACAAGACCCATGACATCTGTCCACTCCTGGTGGGTCTCCAGACTGACCAGTACGGCGCCCTCTTGACGGCACTCACTGTCAGCTTCAGTCCAGGAACCGAACTTATGCCATTTATACACATAACACCTCCCGCCAGCTTCCACCTGAAACAAACAACAACAAAACATCAAAGTAGTTTCCCTAAATGGATGTCCTGCAATGTTGTGAGCAAACACAGGAGAAAATAAAAGTAGATGACAATCATCTCTCACAGCTTACAAAGTCAGCATCAGAAGTGGGTCCGTCTGTCTCATAAGGCAGTGGATTGTACCTGTTGGTGCTCTCTCTGTGGAGCTTAAACAGTGTCAGCAACGGCTGAAAAGTCCAGTCCTGTTGGATACACATCCTGCATCTTTGTGCTACACCCAGTTATTTGACCTCTCTCTCTGTGTGTGTGTGTGTGTGTGTGTGTGTGTGTGGATTGTGCCGACAAAGGAATCTCAGATGGCCATACCGGCTAAACAGCACACTATCAGTGAACGCAGGAGACGTTTGGATTCTTTGTGCCTGGTGTGTGGTGACCTAGTTCCCAGAAAAGATAATGGTAATGTGTTGAATGCCAGACTACGTGTCAAATATACTGCTGAGATCTTACGGTACTGTTGTTGTTGTTTTATCATGTCTCGAGTATAATAGGGCACACACCCCACATGGATTTTATCAAATGGTACCTAAAAAAATGTTCGAAGGTACTCTTAGTTTAAAACTGCAAACAAAAATGTTACACTTGGCACAGAGAAAAAGTCAGAAGCCTGGACAATTTCAGTATAGATCTATTACAACACAACTTGCCGTTTCTTTCCGTCACAAAGACATGCTGGTTGTCCGGAAAAAACCGAAAACGCTAAGCACCCGTCAAAAAATCCGCGCATGGAAGATTTGATCAGTCTGATCTATGCATGGAAAACTGACGACAACGTGTCCGCGTTATAGATCTGGTCATACGTTGGACTGGCTCATCGCACGTGACTCTGATGCCATGGTTGCGTCAGTGACTGTAACTGACCAACTTTCTTCCGACCATTCTGCTGTTACGTTCTTCCTTAATATTTCAAAACCTCGTCGCAACCTGAAATCCATCAACATTAACACTTTTCTTTTCAAGCTGCTGAACGCCTTTCCAAAATTTCTTCCCGTACCGACGTGTCCACACATTACAACACTGTCCTCTCTCAACTGCTGGATGAACATGCAACCCCCCCCCCCCCCCCCCCCCCCCCAACCCGCATGCTCCCTGACAGACCCTCCGCCCCATGGTACACACAGGACATTCGACTTGCAAAACGCAAACGTCGCCATCTGGAAAGACGATGGCGATCAACAAAACTGCAAGTCCACAATCAAACATTCCGAAAACAAATAGATAAAGTCAAACATATGATCTCATCAGCAAAGACAATCTTCTTTTCTTCTCAAGTTCTCAATGCCACATCCACCAAATCTCTTTACTCTATCATGTCAAATCTTCTCGGTACTGCAAAAAAAAGACTCCTCTTCCTTCTGCCTACACTTTATCTGAACTCCCCAATGTCTTCTCCTCTTTCTTTTTCGACAAAGTCCAAAATATTCGTACCATCTTAGACCAAATGTCTTTCCAGCCTGTTCATCCTGATCCTCAATTCAACGGCACTCCTCTCCATTCTTTTAATCCTTTGACTGAAACAGAAGTCCATGAAATCCTAAAAGAAATGACAATAAAATCCTGTGAGCTCGATCCTATACCAGCCTCGGTCTTTTCCCAGTGTGTCTCACAGCTTCTCCTCACAATCACCAATATTGTCAACTCATCCCTTCTCACTGGAACGTTTCCATCCACTTTCAAAACTGCAATCGTCCGGCCTCTTCTGAAGAAACCCAACCTTGACGCAAACATTTTGAAAAAAAACTATCGACCAGTTTCTAATCTTCCATTCATGTCCAAACTCCTTGAAAAAGCTGTCCTGAAGCAGCTCAACAACCACCGTTGTTTCAACAATCTCATCCACCCATTTCAGTCTGCATATCGTGCTGACCACAGCACCGAAACCACTCTCCTCCACATTCTGAATAATCTACTGCTAGGGTCCGACTCAGGAAAAATGTCCTTTCTCACTTTTCTCGACTTGTCAGCCGCCTTTGACACGATAGACCATTCAATCCTTCTTTCCCGTCTTCATTTTACATTTGGTATCAACGGCACTGTTTGAAACTGGTTCAAATCTTATCTCACTGATCGATTCCAGTCTGTCATTGTTGATCATTTCCAATCTGAACCCGTTAATATCGAACATGGAGTCCCACAGGGATCTGTTTTCAGCTCAGAGCTCTTCACACTGTACACTGCTCCTCTCACTGAAATTATCAACTGCCATAATGTCAGTCATCATTCTTATGGTGATGACACTCAACTTCAGAAGAGTGATACCCCTGAAAAATTGTCGTCGCTCTTGCAAGAAACATCCAACTGCTTCCTGGACATTCAAAACTGGATGACTCTAAATTAATAAGTTACAATTGAACGCGGACAAAACTGAAGCAATGATCATAGGAACTGAACAAAAACTTCATCACAATTGACACAATCAAACTTGGCAGTACATCCATCCCTCTTTCCAGGTCAGTGAGGAACCTAGGTGTTGTCATTGACAACACACTGTCCATGCAAAAAATTATCAGTCAGACATGTCAATCCTGCTACTGTCAACTGCGGCACATCAGTTCCGTTGGGAAATATCTGTCCACTGACGCAACATCTGATGGAGTCTCCCGTCAGTCCGACGGATGAGTAGGCAGGAAGGCTTATCTGTTGGTGTGTGTCCTCATATGGGAGAAGAGGCCAGTTCTGGATGCGCAGCACTTCCCACAGGTGTTGCAAGGGAAAACGTCTCCAGAAGTTGAGCCCTGCTTCCTTCGCTCACGCTTCTCCTTAATGGCCAGCGTTCTCTTGTTTTCAAACCTTTTTATGCCACTAGAGCACAGCATCCTCCAGCGAGAGCGGTCAAGGGCATCAGTTTCCCAGGAAGCAATGTTTATGTCACAGGCTTTGAAGTTTGTCTTCAAGGTGTCCTTGAAGTGCTTTCAGGGTCTTCCACGTTCACGGTGGCCTTCCTTCATCTGGCCATACAGTAGCATCTTCAGGATCCTGCTGTCTGTCATGCGGACAACGTGTCCTGTCCACCGTAGCTGGCACTGGATCAGCAGGCTTTCGATGCTGGGCAGGCCGCTCCTCTCTAGGACCTGGAGGTTGGAGACCCTGTCTTGCCACTTTATGCCGAGGATCTTTCGTAGGCATCTCTGGTGAAACTGATCAAGTTGTTGAATGTGACGGCGATACGTCGTCCATGTTTCACAGCAGTACAACAAGGTGGTCAGCACAACAGCTCTGTAGGTTTTCATCTTGGTGCTGAGCCTGATGCCTTTGTTGTTCCACAGCCTGTTGTTGAGTCTGCCAAAGGCGGAGCTGGCCTTGGCGATGCGCAGCGTCACTTCTGCATCAAGGGCTCCGTTGCTGCATAGGGTGCTGCCCAGGTAGCAAAACTTGTCGACTGACTTGATCTCTGTGTCATTGATCTTGATTGCAGGTGGGGGGAGGCACTGGCGTTCTGTGAGCTAGCTGGTTGGTACATGGACTCAGTCTTGCTGAGGCTGATGGTGGGTCCAAAGCGTCTGCAGGAGGTTGAGAACCTGTCCATGACGCAACATCTAGACTTGTCGTTTCTCTCATTCTCTCTCGCCTTGACTCATCATCATCTATCCCTTGACCCGTGGGTGGGTCGTTGGGGCACCATGGATGACTGCCTAGTCAGCTCGCGCCACCTGCCTCGGTCCTCAGCGGCCCTTTGAGTTGTCGCAAATGGCAGGCCCGTCCACTCTTTGATGTTGTCCTCCCACCGCTTTCTCTGTCTGCCTCTCTTCCTCCTTCCTTGTACGGTACCCTGCAGGATGGTCTTGGCCAGGCCGTCTGATCGTGTGACGTGTCCATACCAGCGGAGCTTGCGTTCCTTCACTGTGGTTAGCAGGTCTTTGAATGGGCCAATGGCGTTTTGGACTCTTCTTTTCACTTCCTCATTTGTGATGTGGTCTTTGTATGTAATGTTCAGGATCTTGCGGAAGCATCTCATTTCCAGGGCCTGGATTCTTCTCTGGAGTTCTGCAGTGAGGGTCCAGGATTCGCAAGCGTATAGAAATATTGAGAAGATGAGGGAGCGCATTAGTCTGATTTTGGACGAGAGGGAGATCTTTTTGTCCTTCCATATAGTCTTCAATCGACTCAGTGCGGCAGTAGTCTGCGCGATTCTGGACAGGACCTCTGGTTTCGAACCCTCGTCTGACACAATGGCACCCAAGTATTTGAAGGAGGAGACTTCTTCCAGTTTTTCACCGTTTACGTGCAAGTTGGACGTTACGCCTTGGCTGTTGTTGGTCATAACCTTGGTCTTCTCGGCACTGATCTCCATGCCGTAGGCTGATGATGTCTTGTCAAGTTTGTGCACGAGTTCTTCGAGTTCTTTCTCTTCTCCTGCCAGGCCATCAATGTCATCGGCAAAGCGCAGGTTGGTGATAACTCTGCCTCCAATGCTGACAGTTCCCACATGATCTTCCAGGGCGTCAGTCATGATCCTTTCAAGAAAGAGGTTGAAGAGAGTGGGAGAGAGTAGACAGCCCTGTCTAACTCCGACCATGGTTCTAAACCAATTACCCGTGCTACCATTGAAGAGGACTGCACTGGTTGCTCTTTCGTATAGGTTCTGTATGGCTTGGATGATGTCTTCGCTGATGTTGAATTTGTGCATGGTGGCCCATAAGGCAGCGTGCCATACCCTGTCGAACGCCTTCTTGAAGTCAATGAAGACGTGGTAGAGGTCTCTTTGGTGCTGGAGATATTTCTCGCACAGCAAGCGCAGGTTGAAGATTTGTTCTGTTGTGCTTCTCCCTGCTCTGAAGCCGGCCTGCTCTTCGGCGATGATCATTTCTGCTTGCGGCTTCAGTCGGTTGAGAAGGACCTTTAGCATGACCTTGCTGGGGTGGCTGATTAGGCTGATAGTGCGGTAGTTTTTGCACTGTTGTAGATTGCCCTTCTTGGGGATTGTGATGACCAATGATTGTGTCCAGGTGGCTGGCCACTCTCCCGTCTGCAGGATCTTATTACAGATGGTGGTGAGGGCATCAATCACTGCTTCGCCTCCAGCTTGAATCAGTTCGGCGGGAATGTTGTCGACGCCAGCTGACTTCCCTGCTTTCAGTGTCTTCACTGCTGCCTCTACTTCTTCCCGAAGAATTGGCTGGCTGTCGTTGTTGGTTGATGGGGGACAGTTCAGAACTGAAGTTTCACCTTTGGTGTCATGGTTGTACAACTCGGAGCAATATTCAGTCCAGCGCTGTAGGATGTCTTTTTCTTCAATGAGGCATTTCCCTGATTTGTCCTGGATGGTGCTGACTCGTCCTTGCTTGGTTGTTGTCAAGTTTTTGACAGTTGCGTACGCTCTTTCTGAGTTGTTCTTTTGGAGGTTGTCTTCAATCTCTGAGCACTGTTGTTCTATCCAGTTTTCTTTTGCTTTTCTCATGCTGGATTTGACCTTGTTGTTGGCGGTCCTGTATTTGTTTGTTCCTTCAGGGGTGCCTTTCTTGTTCTTCAGTGCTCTTCGTTTATCGCATAGGTCGAGGATGTCAGGGGTGACCCAGGGCTTCTTCACTGGTCGTTTTGTGCCCAGAACTTCTTTGGCAGTCTCAGTCACTGCAGTGTTAAATGCAGTTGTTTCTCTGTCGATGTTCACCTCTTCGTCCTGCAAGATGGTCAGTGCGCCGAATTTTCCTCCAATCATGGCTTTGAAAGATTCTGCAACCTCTGGGTCTTTCAGTTTCTCGAGGTCGAATCTCATTCGTGTGGTACCTTGCTTTGCGATCTTCTTGAGGCGGAGTCGGAAGGTCATCATGACCAGGTTGTGGTCGCTGCCCACGTCTGCCCCTGGGAAGCTTCTGGTCCTAGCGATGTTGATGCAGGACCGAAAGCGTTTCTTCACCAGGATGTAGTCGATCTGGTTGTTGTAGTCTCCGCCAGGGCTTTGCCAGGTCCATCTTCTGGATTTTTTGTGCGCTCCAAGTGTGTTTGCCAATATGAGGTCATTTTATCTGGCAAACTCCAACAATCTGAGACCTCTGTCGTTGGATGCCTCATTGCAGAAAGGACCGCAGTTGCCTTGCCAGTTTGGCTGTGCGTCTGCTCCAACCTTTGCGTTCCAGTCGCCCTGCACCACAAGTATGTCCTTCCGTGGTGCTTGGTTCACGATGTCTTGTAGTTGGTCGTAGAATGCCTCAACCTCGCTGTCCTCGTAGTCAGAGGTAGGTGCGTACGCCTGTATGATCGTGATGTTGAATGGTGAGGCTTTGAGCCATATGGTGATGATGCGGCTTGAAACTGGGCGACATCCCAAGATGCAGTTTGTGATGTTCTTGAGGACGAGAAAGCCTACCCCATGCTCGTGGCGGTCTTCTTTGCCACTGTAGTACAGTTTGTGGCCTTCTTCAGTTGTGAGATCTTTAATGTTCTTCAAGCGTACTTCACAAAGCCCTATGATGTTCCAGTTGTATCGTTCCATCTCGTATGTCAGTTCTTTGATTTTTCCTGCTGCACGGAGAGTTCTGACGTTCCATGTGCCAATCACGATGTTGTCTCTGCCTCTGAGTTTTGCTGAGGTGTTACCAGTAGCATATTTTTCGCCTCTGCCCTGTTGTGCAGCAGAAGACGCGGTCCTTGGTGACCCGGGCGGCGACCGATCCGGTATGGAATGAGTGGGGGTTGTCATCATCATGGTGTGTCTTGGGCTGAGTGGCCTGGCGGAGCCCATCCCTCTCCAGGTCGTTGGTCACAGCCGAGGTCACCCAATACCTGGGTGGTCGCCTTGACCCCGGACACTTAGTCGTTGAGCTTACTGGAAGCCCTTCCGCCCTAGCCGTTGGCTGGCTGTGCAGCTCTTCCGCCCCCTAGTGGTGCAGTGTCAACACCACCCCCTCACGTGGTTTAGCCCGCCAGCTGAGGCGGTGTACCAGGGTGTGGCGCTTGGAGCCAACACGTGAGAGCTTTAGGAGATGGATGAGGACCAGTGATGCCCGTCTGCTCCCGAAGGAGCACAGCTGCCAGACATCAAAGGTACTACCTCTATCCAGAGCCCCCTACACCCTCGTTCCATGTGCCAATCACGATGTTGTCTCTGCCTCTGATTTTTGCTGAGGTGTTACCAGTAGCATATTTTCGCCTTGACTACTGTAACTCTATATTGTCTGGTTTGCCTGCTTCATCCATTCAGTCCCTTCAGCGCATACAAAACTCTGCTGCCCGACTCGTCCTCAGAAAGAAAAGATCTGATCACATCACTCCTCTTTTGCAACATCTTCACTGACTCCCTGTCTCACACAGAATAAAGTATAAGATCAGCACTCTATGTTATTGATGTATTCACAAAACTGCCCTTTCCTATCTCTGTAGCTGCCTTCACCTCTACACTCCATCTCGCTCACTACGATCGGGTTCGGATCAACTCTGTTTACGCATACCCAGATTCAAACTCTCGACTGTTGGCCGCCGTTCTTTCTCTGTCTCTAGTCCTTGCAATTGGAATGCACTTCCTCTTTCACTTCGTCAAGTCTCCATACTCAGCTCTTTCAAGTCTGGCCTTAAAACCCACCTCTTCCCAAAATAACCTCCCTTCCCTGCCTCTTCCTTGTTTTTAGTTTCTCCAGTTTTAGAGTGCATGCGTGTGAATGACTGGTGCGAAAGCGCTTTGATTCAGCGTTATATGAATACCATTATTATTATCATTATTATTATTTTGTCAATCTTCATCAATCCCAGTTAAAGATACCAGAACACTGCACAAGCACATCTCCAATCACACCCAAAACACCTGTCTCTGACAATGGAAACGCAACAGTAAATATTTTGACTAAGATGACGAGGACCTCGCTAATCTCTCATTGAATGATAATGATAATGATTATGTTAATAATCTAATCAATATAGCACCATTCCATGTAAAACGTGCACAACAGTGCTGTACAGTGTAAAAAAAAATTATATTTACATTTTGAAACCAAAATGACAACTTCCGTACATAACCCTCCATAGGCATCAAACACTAACAATTTATTAACTCACACAGACAGACACACACACACACACACACACACACACACACACACACACACACACACGTTGTTTCTAGGTCTAGGTATATATTACATATGGTTGTGTCTGTGGTCATTGTATGTAAATGAGTCTGTCATCTTTTTGGAGCATTTGCATACATAACATTATAAATGCAAACGGTCTTGTTGAAGAACATTCTGTCATCTTTTTGGAGAATGTCCATACATAACATTATAAATGCAAACGGCCTTGTTGAAGAACATTCTGTCATCTTTTTGGAGAATGTCCATACATAACATTATAAATGCAAACGGTCTTGTTGAAGAACATTCTGTCATCTTTTTGGAGAATGTCCATACATAACATTATAAATGCAAACGGTCTTGTTGAAGAACAATCTGTCATCTTTTTTGGAGCATTTCTATTCATAACATTATGAATGCAAATTATCTTGTTGAAGAACAGTCTGTCATCTTTTCGGAGCATTTCTATTCTGTTGTGGAAATATGACCGATTCAGGAGTTAACAGAAAGCTCGACTTTAACAATACTATTTTGGATGCACTTTTTCACAAAAGATTAGAGTGAGTTTTAAGTTCGTGTTGCTACAGCTTAGTTGTCTAATAAAGTTGATGCACAATCGATATTAGGCAGATAAAGGTCACTAGAAAATAGCTTTCGTGCACAGACATTTGGTTTTCTATTAATTTCAAGACATTTAAAAGGAAATCGGACATTTTCGTCATCAGGGATGACTGAACTATACTGAGCCCATCCTTATATTGTTGTGTTTCAAGTGATTCATGTATTTTGCGATGTTTTTTGTTGTTTTTTGTTTTTTGTCTTGTAATGATTCCATGAGGTTTATTTGCTTTTGCATGTATTTTGTTCTGTGGTATTCAAAGACAGGTGGTTTACTTGTGTCCAATCAGAAAGTCTATGAATATCATTTTGAAGTTAATCTATTAGTTTACATGCATGTGTGTATGCGCGCGCGCGTACAAGAGAGCGCGCGCGCGTGTGTGTGTTACTCCTTATGAATGTGTTTTTAATAAATGCATTTTTGATCGAAATGTAGGGTCTTGGTGTCATTTTTTACCACAAAATCGAAGTCGTTTAGATTTTGCTATTTTAGAAGTTTTCTCATCTCCAAGATATAATTGTCAATACTGTATTCTAGCATACTCTAATCACACAGGCTTTTCTCTATGACCTTAAACTTTAATGTGAAAAACCTCCAAATCATCACAGTTGCACGTAGAACAAAATAATACTAAAGATACTTACCTTATCCAGTCCACATTTTTCCGAGGTGTAGGGACAATGGGCCTCGTCTTCAGACTCAGCACACTGAGGAACCAGGTCACAGGGAAAGTTCTTGTGTAGTTCAGGCCACACGGACACTGAGCAGTTCCACCTTGTCTTACCTGTTATCTGTGGGTCTGGCACTTTGTGAGGCTTCATGTCATCAGGATGGAATGAAAATCGAAGGTTGAATCCGTGACCTTCATTTACGTTGTCACTGTAGAAGTAGATAGATAAAGGATCGTCTTCATTCCGTGAGCCACTGGAGGGAAAAGGAAAAAAAAATGCGTCAGAGACGGTGCGACCCGAATATTGATATGGAGATTTCTGTCTGCTGGGACAATGAACACACCGGCCCTGGAAGAGCAGAACGTAATCTCCATAACCAAGATCCATCTTGGAGAACTTGAGGAAGATGACGTGGCCAGGAGGCGGGGTGAGGGTGACACAGCTCCTCATGTAGGGCGGGTAGTGGGAGGAGCTTCCCCACCCTGGCGTCTGCACGTACCCTGGAAACCAAGAGGCCTCTGATCAGCTTTGCTTGAACCCCACACGGGTGAAGGCGTGGTCAAAGATTAACGAAAACAACAGTATCTTCAGCACAGCAGCAGTCTGTTAGTTTTATCAGTACATGTGATTTTACAGCAGTCCTTATTTCAATCTATGAAAATTACAGCTACTTTGGCGTGATTTTAGACCTGATGTGGTCCTCGTGATCAGCTTAGCTATACAAGCATGAATTAATCCATGTGAGAGCAGTGCATCCAAATATGTCCTCGAACGCATGTCAACACGACCACAGCAGAGATACACGATAAAAAGCGATACAATAGCACTGTTTAAACAGCCCTTCGGAGGGGGTGCGGCGTTGTGGCTTGTGGCCGATGAAGAAAGGTATTCTTTGTGAGGTCTACTTTGTTGTGCTTCAGAGTGTCTTCCATTGCAACTGTCAAAACCCTCTTAATGGCAACATTCACCAGTGACTTAGGATACCCTCGTTTTCCTCAGACATTCTATCAACTCACAGCAATATTGAGGCACCTTCCGCCATCTGAGCAAATCGTCCTTAGGTGTCTGCTTTGTTCATATGGAATTACTCTAAGAAAGCATCTTTGACGACAAGAGTTCAGGTCAGTTACGTTTGCGAATCAGTTATGTTTACGTGTTCTTCTCCACATCCCCCACCCCCACCCCCCACTCCCCACATGGGTACACACGCAACTTAAATTAAATACAAAAGTGATTGGATTGACTCTTGTTTTGTGTAAATACACTCGCGAGCCATAAAAGATTTTCTTTTTTAAATAGCTATTGTAAATCCACCAGAAATTGATTTCCTAGCAAGCATACCGAAATCGAAATGTAAAAGGAAATTGAACAACGGCCCAGACAAATACGTTCATGATATACACGCGATAATGAGAGCGCCACGAATAATCCGAGAAATAGGAACAAAGACTTTAGGATGAAAGACGTGTTCAGATCCGATCAAGAGTCAAATGGAAGATCAGGAGGAAATCACCTTTTTTCTCCACCTTGAGTGGACTCTTTATTTAGAACAAACACTTTGTGCCTCACAGCAGCATATAACAAAACATTCTCGGACAAACTAAACATACCATTGCTTCACTGTAATACGGATGGCTTTGAACAAGACGAATTAGATTTTCAACTATACTTCGCAAAGGCAATGGTATACACAAAATTATTTTACCAAAACAATTTTGCAAATCACAGACCTGTTGCTTTTACAAATACTGGCTGTAAAATAGTTTCAATGCGCCAACAAAACGATAGTCAGTGAAGATCAAGTAGGGTTCATAAAGTTAATAAATACAGCAGTCCATGTGAGGGTTTTCGACGAATTGACTAAAGTACTCTAACAGAACCAATGAGGCTATCGTTTTCTTTGTTCTAGATTTCTGCAAAGCCTTTGGTAAATTATAATATATTGTGCTGATGAAGCTTTAACAGCTTTAACATTGGCATGGCTTTAAAACTAGTGTTTATTCTGTGATTGAAAAGGCACAAAGTTGTGTTCACTGGTGGATGTTGTATGGTTAGTTTGTACGGACAGTAGAAATTTGAATACGGAATTATATTTTCCTTAAACCAGGAAATTGATATGACACTACACTCGGGTAAATGTTTAAAAATCACAGCATTTCGAAAATAAAGTAGTTTGCTGATAATACAACATTAACACTTGAAGACAAATAATAAATTCAGATAGTCACATACATTGTTTACCAGATCGAGGAATACTCAGACTTAGGTTTGAATTGGGATAAATCAGAGGTCATAAGGCTAGGATCAAGGAAGAATGAGACGCATGACATTAATTACTTCTCCATGAGATCTGGGAGATTGGAACATCTGAGCATAATTTCTCAACAGACAAAGAATGTCGGAAACTGATAGAATAACTAGGATCTTTCAACAATGGGACTACAAAAACACTTCATTGTATCTTTTATTCAGAGCTGAATCCATTTGAATTGTGATATATATGCATTAAACTGATTGGAACATTAATTCATTCAGGCTCGTATGAAATTCAGTCATCATCATCATCAAAATCATGTGTGGACTAGTATATAACATCTGCTTAAATGTGAGTCTGCACAGAGAGAGAGAGACAGACAAACAGACAGACACAGAGAGACAGACAGAGCAAGAGACAGAGAGAGAGACAAGAAGAAGTCATGAAGGGGAAGTCATGTCCTGAAGGGGAAGTCATGAAGGGGAAGTCGTGTCATGAAGGGGAAGTTGTGTCATGAAGGGGAAGTCGTGTCATGAAGGGGAAGTCATGAAGGGGAAGTCGTGTCATGAAGGGGAAGTCATGAAGGGGAAGTTGTGTCATGAAGGGGAAGTCAGGAAGGGGAAGTCAGGAAGGGGAAGTTGTGTCATGAAGGGGAAGTCATGAAGGGGAAGTCATGAAGGGGAAGTCGTGTCATGAAGGGGAAGTCATGTCATGAAGGGGAAGTCATGTCATGAAGGGGAAGTCATGTCATGAAGGGGAAGTCATGTCATGAAGGGGAAGTCATGTCAGGAAGGGGAAGTCATGAAGGGGAAGTCGTGTCATGAAGGGGAAGTCATGTCATGAAGGGGAAGTCGTGTCATGAAGGGGAAGTCATGTCATGAAGGGGAAGTCCTGAAGGGGAAGTCATGTCATGAAGGGGAAGTCATGTCCTGAAGGGGAAGTCAGGAAGGGGAAGTCAGGAAGTCATGAAGGGGAAGTCATGTCATGAAGGGGAAGTCAGGAAGGGGAAGTCAGGAAGGGGAAGTCAGGAAGTCGTGAAGGGTGTCACATCTCATGACAAATCGAGTTGTGCATGCTTAACTCCCTCCTTGTTCACCCACCCAATCCAGCTAGAGAGCAGTGTGGGTTGTGCTGATTGCACGTGGGTCTCGGGTCGATCTCAGTTCAGGCTGCCACTGAAGTGAGATCAACCTTTCTTTGCTAGTCAGCGACAGGATTCTGGACTTTTCGCCCGCACTGTTAAAGTTGTGCCTGTTTGGTGTTCTGCAGGGCTGTTTGGGGTTCTTCAGGGCTGTTTGGGGTTCTTCAGGGCTGTTTGGTGTTCTTCAGGGCTGTTTGGGGTTCTTCAGGGCTGTTTGGTGTTCTTCAGGGCTGTTTGGTGTTCTTCGGGGCTGTTTGTTCTTCAGGGCTGTTTGGTGTTCTTCAGGGCTGTTTGGTGTTCTTCAGGGCTGTTTGGTGTTCTTCAGGGCTGTTTGCCGGGTTCTGCGCTCAGTAGTGAGGATCTTTTTCCTCCGAGTAGCTTCGAATCTTTGGTGTTCTGTGTTCGGTGTTCTTCCAGCCTTCTGGTAATTGTACCTCGTCTGGAAGTTTTTTTTCAGTATTCCCACTTCCCTGTCCATCCACTGACTTCCCTACCCTTCCACTGGGCATCCATTGTCTCCCCTTGGCTCCCACTGCCTGCCTTTGACCTCCATGGGTTCGGCGTCGTTGGCTGCCACCGCCTTCTACTCCTCTCCGCCACCTGTGTCCTCTGGCCTGGCTGAGTTCCTACAAGGGATTATACGTTTGTCCTTGTCTTCTTCGTCGTCACTGTCTGTTATACGTCGTCGTCACTGTATGTTCTTCTTCTTCGTTGTCGTCACTTCATCATCGTCGCCTCCGTCTTCTACCCGTCTTCATCGTCGTCGTACTTTGGTTCAGTTCCAGTCTTGTCTCCGTCTCCTACTTACCTTCATCGTCATCGTACTTCAGTTCTGTTCCAGTCTTGTCGTCTTCATCCCCTACCCACTTCATCGTCCTCGTCGTCCTTCTGCATTGCTTTAGTGCCTCCATCGTCATCAACGTAGTGTATGTGTCTGTGTTTCCTGCAACTTTTCTTTCGAATGGATTGGTTTATTTATTTTGTTCGGGACACGATGGCCATGTGCGGCGCCGAGTGCTGGACAGACCACCGCCTTATCGTCTCCAAACTCAACCTCCGCATCCAGCCCAAGAGACGGCCTCAGGGCATGAAAGCACCCAAACGCTTGAATGTCAACAAGCTGGAGCTAGGCAACATCAAGCAGAGCTTTGCTGACACCCTGGAGGAACGCCTTGAGTCCACCGTGCTGGACAGCCAGAATGTGGAGGCAGCATGGGGCGCACTGCGTGAGACGGTGTACAACACTGCCATGGAGTGCCTGGGGCCTTCTGCCAGGAAGCACAAAGACTGGTTTGATGAGAACTGCGCTGAGATCAAGCAGCTGCTGGAAGACAAACGCCAAGCCTACAGAGCCCACATTGAAGATCCCAAGTCACAGTCAAAGAAAGATATACTGAAGAGCGCACGCAGCACCATCCAGCTGAAGCTGTGGCAGATGCAGGATTCCTGGTTGAGCAACAAAGCTGATGAGATCCAGGGCTTTGCAGACAGGAACGACATGAAGAACTTCTACAACGGCCTGAAAGAAGTCTACGGCCCCACCACCTCCGCATCTGCTCCACTCCTCAGTGCTGATGGTTCTACCCTGATCACTGACAAGGACGGGATCCTTGAGAGATGGGCTGAACACTTTGACAGCGTACTGAACCGCCCTTCCACAATCAATGATGAAGCCATCGACCGACTCCCCCAGATGCCAGTCAGTGAGTCGTTGGATGCCATTCCAACTTTGGATGAGACCCAGAAAGCTACCCGTCTGCTATCCAATGGCAAAGCCCCTGCCTCAGACTCCATCCCAGCTGAGGTCTACAAAAAAGGTGGTATGGCGCTGACTGAGAAGCTTCATCAGCTGTTCCAGCTCATCTGGCAGCATGAGACAGTTCCACAGGACTTCAAAGACGCTTCCATCATACACCTGTACAAGCGCAAAGGAAATCGTCAGGCCTGTGACAACCATCGTGGAATATCCCTGCTGTCCGTCGCAGGCAAGACTGGCCAGAGTGCTACTCAACCGTCTCATAGCGCACCTTGAGCAAGGTCTCCTACCAGAGAACCAGTGTGGCTTCCGGAAAGAACGCGGGACTATCGACATGGTGTTTGCTGCCAGGCAGCTCCAGGAGAAGTGTCAGGAACAGAACGCCGACCTTTACTCCACCTATGTCGATCTGACCAAGGCCTTCGATACTGTTAGCAGAGATGGCCTTTGGAGAATCATGGCGAAGTACGGATGTCCCAGAAAGTTCATCACCATCATACGGCAACTACACGACGGGATGTTGGCCCGAGTCCAAGACAACGGAGAGACTTCAGAACCATTCCCTGTCTCCAACGGAGTCAAGCAAGGGTGTGTTCTTGCCCCCACCCTGTTCAGTCTCATGTTTTCAACCATGCTGACAGATGCCTTCAGAGACGCTGACGTAGGCATTGGCATCAGGTACCGCACAGATGGCTCACTCCTCAACCTCAGGAGGCTTCAAGCAAAAACCAAGGTGAGGACAGACACCGTCAACGACTTCCTGTTTGCTGATGACTGCGTTCTCAACGCTGCCTCCGAAGCTGACATGCAACATCGTCGACAAGTTCTTTGCTGCCTGTGACATCTTTGGCCTCACAATCAGCACAAAGAAGACTGAGGTGATGCACCAGCCAGCTCCAGGAAAGCCTTACGTTGAACCAAACATCTTCATCAACGGGCAACGACTGAATGCGGTGGACAAGTTCACATACCTGGGCAGTACACTCTCTCGCACAGTTGTCATCGACGACGAGGTGAATGCCAGACTCGCTAAAGCCAGCGCTGCCTTCGGCAGACTCCATAAGAACGTTTGGAAAAGGAGGGGCATCACCCTGGAGACGAAGCTCAAAGTATACAAGGCCATAGTTTTCACCACACTGGTCTATGGATGTGAATCATGGACGGTCTGCAAACGCCACGCCAAAAAGCTGAACCACTTCCACACCACCAGCCTCAGAAAACTTCTCAGCATAAAGTGGCAAGAGAAGATCCCTGACACAGAGGTGTTCCACTCGTGCAAACTTGCCCAGCATCTACACAATCTTGATGCAGGCCCAGCTGTGCTGGGCAGGCCGTGTAGTTTGCATGCCAGAACACTGGCTCCCCAAGAAACTGCTGTACGGCTAACTCCAACATGGCAAGTGCTTCCATGGAGGCCAAAAGAAGCGCTTCAAAGACAGTCGGAAAGCTTCTCTGAAGGCCTTCAACATCAGCCACGACACGTGGTAGATGAATGCAATGGACAGACCGAAGTGGCGTTCAGCTGTCCACAAAGGCGCCAAATCCTGTGAGGCCAAGAGAATCGCTGCAGCAGAGCAATGCAGACCAATCCATTCGAAAGAAAAGCTGCAGGAAACACAGACACAGACACTACATTGATGACGATGGAGGTCAGGAAGTCATGAAGTGGAAGTCATGAAGGGGAAGTCATGAAGGGAAAGTCCTTAAGTCATGAAGGGGAAGTCCTTGAGTCATGAAGGGGAAGTCATGAAGGGGAAGTCCTTAAGTCATGTCCTTAAGTCATGAAGGGGAAGTCCTTAAGTCATGTCCTTAAGTCATGAAGGGGAAGTCCTTAAGTCATGAAGGGGAAGTCATGAAGGGGAAGTCCTTAAGTCATGAAGGGGAAGTCCTTAAGTCATGTCCTTAAGTCATGTCCTTAAGTCATGAAGGGGAAGTCCTCAAGTCATGAAGGGGAAGTCATGAAGGGGAAATCCTTAAGTCATGAAGGGGAAGTCCTTAAGTCATGAAGGGGAAGTCCTTAAGTCATGAAAGGGAAGTCATAAAGTGGAAGTGATGAAAGGGAAGCTATGAAGTCCTAAAGTGGAAGTCCTGAAGGAGAACTCAGGAAGTGGAAGTCATGAAAGGGAAGTCAGGAAGGGGAAGTCAGGAAGTCATGAAAGAGGTCATGAAGGGAAAGTCAGGAAGGGGAAGTCAGGAAGTCATGAAAGAGAAGTCAGGAAGTCAAGAAGGGAAGTCAGGAAGTGGAAGTCAGGAAAGGGAAGTCAGGAAGTCATGAAAGGGAAGTCAGGAAGGGAAGTCAGGAAGTGGAAGTCATGAAAGGGAAGTCAGGAAGTGGAAGTCATGAAAGGGAAGTCAGGAAGTCAGGAAGGGAAGTCAGGAAGTCAGGAAGGAAGTCAGGAAAGGGAAGTCAGGAAGTCATGAAAGAGAAGTCAGGAAGTCAGGAAGGGAAGTCAGGAAGTGGAAGTCAGGAAAGGGAAGTCAGGAAAGGGAAGTCAGGAAGTCATGAAAGGGAAGTCAGGAAGGGAAGTCAGGAAGTGGAAGTCATGAAAGGGAAGTCAGGAAGTCATGAAAGGGAAGTCAGGAAGTGGAAGTCAGGAAAGGGAAGTCAGGAAATGGAAGTCAGGAAAGGGAAGTCAGGAAGTGGAAGTCAGGAAAGGGAAGTCATGAAAGGGAAGTCAGAAAGTCATGAAGGGGAAGTCAGAAAGTCATGAAGGGAAAGTCATGAAGGGGAAGTCAGGAAGGGAAGTCAGGAAGTCAGGAAAGAGAAGTCATGAAAGGGAAGTCAGGAAGTCATGAAAGAGAAGTCATGAAGTGGAAGTCATGAAAGGAAAGTCAGGAGGTCATGAAGGGGAAGTCATGAAGAAAGTCAGGAGGTCATGAAGGAGAAGTCATGAAGAAAGTCAGGAGGTCATGAAGGGGAAGTCATGAAGGGAGCTCTGGATGGAGGTAGTGTCTTTGTACTGACGCGTTCAACCACCACCAGTTTGTTGATATGTTGTTGATATGTTATTGATATGTTGCATTCCTTGGAGACATTGGACACATGGCATGCCAACAGGAAGACCAGGATTATTTTAAACAACTCAAGAAACAAAAGAATGACGAGGAAAAGAATGCAGAAAGAAAAGAAAGAACAGAAAAATGGTGTCGGATAAATATGCAGTTTTCTTTTTCCCATGAACGCTGGGATAATTCTGTTCATTGCAGATGTGTCATTTGTCTATTGATTTACCCTTTACCCAGTGATTCATGCATTGTTTCTAGATATATGTAGTAGTACTATCTGTGCAGCATGCACTTAGCGCACGTAAAAGAACCCACGGCAACAAAAGGGATGTTCCTGGCAAAATTCTTTAGAAAAATCCACTTCGATAGGAAAATCAAATAAAACTGCAGGCAGGAAATAATACAAAAAAATAGGTGGCGCTGTAGTGTAGCGACGCACTCTCCCTGGGGAGAGCAGCCCGAATTTAACACAGAGAAATCTGGTGTGATGAAAAGAAAAACAAATACAAATATTAACATCTTGCTGGAATGGTATCTGCTGAGAGGACACAGAACAATGCTCACCTTTTGAATGGGAGAGAATCCGTAACTCAATACTGGGCCTTTCGGACTTGTTGACGGCAGAAAAGAACAAAGACAGTTGATGTTTCCAAATCCCATGGGCATGATAGAATATCTTGATCACAGTCTTGTTTGTGAAACTATATTGGAAATGATTTCTCTTGTGTAAACACTTAATATTATGTGTATGTATTTGATTGACAAATTCGTATGTCTCCAACGTCAAAAACGAGCACATTTCGGTTCGAAAGCGCACTATGTTGTCACGTGGAACTTGAATTGTGACAACACAAGAAGTGACTTCACTTTCATTGGAAGCTTGGAAGTACAAATGACCGTCAGTTGTTTCAATTGTTAGTTCATGCAGGTCTGGGTCGTAGACACACGGAGACAGGTCATAGCTTGTGACAGGTACAGGGGAGGTCACCTCATGGTTGTTGCCAGACGCTGTGTTCTGCTGCCATGGGGCACTGGAATCTGTTGCCACGTTTGTCTCACCCTGATTTTGTTGCTGCGAGGTTTGATCTTCACCATAAGTCTGTGATACATGTGTAAATGTGTTTGATTGATTCAGCCCAAGTACTACATCTGTGCCATCAGCAGTCAGGGTACTCACAGCATTCCAAAATAGCCAGAATAATATACTGTTTCCCATGACTATGATGATGAGGATTTCTGCTTATTTAAACTAACTTTTGATGCAAGCAGATTTTTGGCAATATGGCTAGTTTGGAAAACAGCTGCTGTGAGTTTAGTTCCCTGTTTGTAAACTGCAATTTTAAAACATGCTCGGTGTCGTTTATCGAAAAACCACTGCTGTATAGTGAGCTCTCTTGGTGTGCAGCTACATCAAACAATCTGCTTGTCAATGTTTTTTAGGAAAATATGTGTTGCATAGCTGGGTCCACTGCTGGTTCAGTTATAACAGCTGCCATTGTTTGCAGAAAGGTCACCGCCATCTAGTGGATTTCCCGGGAAAAATCAAACAAACTCTCAAAGTACATGGAATAAACTGCTGTATGGTGAATGCCCAAGTCGTAAAAAGAAATTGCAAACACATTGACTGTCATCGTTCATGAAAAACAAATTCCACTCACTGATGACTGTTTCTGTTTGCAGTTTAATGTACTAAGCTTTTTAAAGACAAATAATATAGGACTGCAATAGGCTTGTAAATATACTGTTTTTTCATAAAAGACAATGACTGTTAATGTTAAAAACGATTCTGGTTCAACACTTCGGCAAAATGTCTTCTAACTGCAAAGGGAAAATATAGGTTCTTCAATTACACAAGTGAACAAAGTGACAGAGAATTGAGTTATGGATAATGACAATTATTTTCAGGAATCGTTCACATTTCCTTTGTAGTCTAAGCTGCAACCAAGCGTAATTGTTTTAGATCTTTGTAAGCGTACAACGCCAGATTAGACGGTACAATTCAGTTTCTGGAGGACATAAGCCAATTAAACCTGAAGTGACATGGATTTTTTGCTGACGTTTTGGTCAACAAGCTCAACACAGCAGTGACTGAAACAGCCAGTAAGATCCCTTGCAAGTACAGACCTAGAAAAAGACCTTGGGTTACATCTGACATCCTGGACTTGTGTGACAAACACAGAGAGTTGGAGAAGGTTAGGTTTTCAACTGAAGGAGCAAAGCGGTACAAGGTACTGAGCCAGAAAAACATGAAGAAAGCATAGGAGACATGGATAGAAGAACGGTGCCAAGAAATAGATGACTATTTCAAGAGCAACAACAGCAAGAAAACCTACCACTAGTTAAAGATCTGACCAGTTCATAGCAAGGTCGCACTGCCACAATTCAGGATAAAGATGGGAACTGTCTCACAGAAGACCTCGGCATTCTAAACAGATGGACAGAATACTGCTCAGAACCGTACAGCCACAGAGCCAAAGGAGACCCAGAAGTACTGAAACACTCATCAGTCACCAACACCGACAACTATCCCACCATTCAGGAAGCGGTGCCGGAGTGGACAACATCCCGGCTGAGCGAGTTCAAGCAGGAGGAGAAGCCATGTTATATACCTTGCTTACCATTTGCAACAAGATCTGGCAGACAGGAGAATAGCCCACTGCTTGGACTCAGTCACCGGTCATCACTCTCCCAAAGAAGCGCAACCTTCAAAAATGTCAGAATATCGTAAAACCAGCCTTATAACCCACACAAGCAAAGTCATGCTGAAAATCGTATTGAACAGGTTAAATCCTCAAGCATATATATATATATATATGTACCAAACTGTACCAAACTGGTCTTTGATCCAATGTAGCATACACAGATGAAAAAAAAACAAAAACAACAACTAACTTTCTGCTGTTGATCCGTGGTGGCTGTGCCCCTCGTTCAGTGTTTCCCACCAGTAGCTCACCTCAGGAGGAAACTAGGCTGAGGTAAGTTCTGACAGAAAAAACTGCAGTGGAGCCATACAGTCATCTGGTGTTCCTACTAGTGATTGTAGTGGTGACATACAGTCATCTGGTGTTCCTTCCAGTGACTGCAGTGGTGACATACAGTTATCTGTTGTTCTTAGCAGTGACTGCAGTGGTGACATACAGTCATCTGGTGTTCCTACCACAGTGACTGCAGTGGTGACATACAGTCATCTGGTGTTCTTAGCAGTGACTGCAATGGAGTCATACAGTCATCTGGTGTTCCTACCACAGTGACTGCAGTGGTGACATACAGTCATCTGGTGTTCTTAGCACAGTGACTGCAGTGGTGACATACAGTCATCTGGTGTTCCTACCACAGTGACTGCAGTGGTGACATACAGTCATCTGGTGTTCTTAGCACAGTGACTGCAATGGAGTCATACAGTCATCTGGTGTTTTTGCCACAGTGACTGCAGTGGTGACATACAGTCATCTGGTGTTCTTAGCACAGTGACTTTAGTGGACCCATACAGTCATCTGCTGTTCTTGGTACAGTCACAGCTGAAGAGCCATTTACGTTCAGTCCCTTTGCTTTTGCGCCCAGTTTCCTTCTTTGTGGTCAAGCAGTGCCTATATTGCTTCTGCTCAGGTTATGCCTTTTTCTTCTAGATACTGCTAGTACACAATTAATCCTCGTCAAGTGAAAAGGGAAGAAAAAAAACAAAACAAAACAAAACAAAACAAAAAAACAAACAAAAACAAAAAACAAAAAAACCCAAACAAAAACACAAAAAAATCCACGAGAATATTGAGGTCGTGTATAATTTGTGGGTTTGTACATGTATGTATGAAATAAATCAGGGAAAGACTCGGACTACAATCAGCTGTCATCCACTTCACGGCTACGCCTTTGAACGCGTTGATCATGTTCCCTGACGATGCTACAGATTTTGTTCGTGGTTTTAAGAGTATAGTTATTGGACCATTTACACAATATTATGTCTGAAAAAAGTGTACACTACAGACCTGTTACAAAATCTGTTACATAAAACTGCCTAATATTGGCTCGTTCATCATCATTCTCATTAATCATAAAATCTTTGGTGTTGACGTTCTGTCTTTAGAGGGAAGAAGTGGAACCTGACATTCATATGTCCCGTGGGACTGCGACAGTATCAGCCAAGATGTGACTGTGTTGTGGAATCGAAATAGCATACTCAATGCCATTCAGACAGATGACAGAACAAGAACTTTAAGAGCTAGAGAGGCAAGGTCTTCAACACTCACTTGTGATACACACTTTAAAAATGAATGAAAAAAACAGTTTAAGCGTTGAAATATATTTTGCATTTGTCATCATAAAGCTTAAGGTAAAAAAAGAAACAAAAAACAAAAAACGCTTAAAAGCAGATTCAAGCTGAGCATATTTGGGCCAAAAGAAATAGTCTAGGTCACATTGCTATTGCTCATCTATCAATGACGTACAAACATTTGCATTTAAGGTTGTTTTGTTTTTTTCATTGTGATAAATCGATTGCAGCATTCCAAGTGATAACACTTTTAAAATCATGTTATATTTGTAAATCTCGGGTATTTAAAGAGAGAGAGAGAGAGAGAGAGAGAGAGAGAGAGAGAGAGAGAGAGAGAGAGAGAACAAAAACAAACAAAAAAACCAAAAAAACACGAGAATATTATGGTCGTGTATAATTTGTGGGTTTGTACATGTATGTGTGAAATAAATCAGGTGAAGACTCGGACTACAATCAGCTGTCATCCACTTCACGGCTACGCCTTTGAACGCGTTGATCATGTTCCCTGACGATGCTACAGATTTTGTTCGTGAACAGAACTCTTCCAGACAAACTCAACACATTCTACTCCAGATTCGACAAACCATTGTCTACTTCTGACGTGGCTGCACCCAAAATCACCCCCACTCCCCCTTTCATAGTCCAAGAAAATGAAGTCAGACGCCACTCTAGTCGTCTGAAAATGAGAAAAACCGCTGGCCCTGACATCTCACCAGGCCTTTTGAGGAAGTGTGCAGTCCAACTATCTAGTGTCTTCACTGACATATTTAACATGTCGCTTCAGTCTTGTGTGGTGCCATACTACTTTCAGAAATCAACAATCATTCCTGTTAAAAAATAAAAATAAAAAATAAAAATAAATAAAAAAGCACAGCCTAGTTGTCTTAATGATTATTGTCCCATAGCCTTAAAATCAGTCGAAATGAAAATATTCGAACGCTTGATTCTACAATTCCTAAAAACCTGCATTCCTCCATCTTTTTATCCTTTTCAGTTCCCCTATAGAGCCAACAGATCAGTTGAAGATGCCATTAGCATAGGTCTCTGCCACGTTCTCAGACATCTCGAAAATCCTAACAGCTATGCCAGGATCCTTTCCACTGACAAAAGCTCTGCTTTCAACACAATAGTACCATCAAAACTATATTTCTAACTGAAAGACCTCTCACTGCCCGAATCAATCTGTGCATGGATCCTAAATTTTCTAAGATGCAGACCGCAAGTTGTTAAAGTTGGTGACCTACCTCCTCCACATACATTCTCAACATAGGCACCCCACAGGGATGTGTTCTATCCCCACTGTTGTACTCAATATTCACACATGACTGTGCAACTCAAAATGAATATAACACCATGGCTAAGTTTGCCGACGATACTCCTCTAGAAGGGCTGATTACAAACAGTGATGAGTCAAAATATAGGGAAGAAGTATTGGAACTTGTTAGCTGGTGTGATCAAAACAGCTTAGAACTCAACGAATCAAAAACAAAGGAATTAATTTTAGATTTCAGGAAGACCAGATCTGACCCCGTACCACTTGTCATTAAAGACAAGCAAGTGGAAATCATCAGCGACTTTAAATTCATCAGACTGATCATTTCTAACGATTTGAAATGGGAGAAAAATACGGAAAAAATTGTTAAGAAAGCACAACAGCACCTGTACTTTCTTCGGCGCCTCAAAAAGTTCGGAATTAAAAAAGAAATCATAGTTGATTTCTTCCGAGCAGTCATTGAACGTGTGCTAACTTTCGCTGTTACTGTTTGGTACGGAAACACTTCCAAGGCAGAAGTTGCAGCCCTTAACAGAATCGTAAAAACTCCCACCAAGATTACCGGGACTGATCTGCCTTCTCTAGAAGACATATTATTATAAGCAGCTACTCAAAACAGCAAAATAAATCAGCCAGGGCGAATCACATCCAGCTTTTGAGATTTTCGAGATGCTCCCCTCTGGTCGACGGTACAGAAGCATAAGGAAGAAAACCAATCACTTCGCCATAGCTTTTTCCCCAAAGCAGTCAGTGCCCTGTCTCTGGAACAAATCCAGTATGATCAATAGAATTGTGCAATCAACAACCATCTACCTGAAGATCTAGTCATCAGCCCCATCCACATGTAATATGCGGCTTCTGTTCAAATGTGTGTGTGTGTGTGTGTGTGTGTGTGTGCAGTGCGTGCATGTGTGAGTATGCACAAGTTTTTATACTGACATGCACTTGTATGCTGTTGCGCCCACTGGCTGCACGCTGTTGGTCTCTGCGTTTTTGTGCTTGTTTCTGTGTTTAGCCTGTTCTGATTTTGACATTTTTTATGTGTGTGTGTGTGTCGTATTTCAGGGCTCCGAAGGTCGGAACAGTTTTTGTCGTTTTTGTTTACTTTTGTAACAGTTTGACATTTCATATTCTTCATGTTTGTATTTCTGTTTACAAACTGACAAATGAATGCTGCTCACCTGACCCTAATCGTCGTGTCAGCGACCATCTTCGCCCTGCCTTCGACACTGTCCGCCGTGTGGCACGTTTTTCACGTGCCCAACCCTCTCGTACCGTCTGACCTCTGCTCTCGTTGTGCCACTGTCACCATGGCGAACGTCAATAACATTGTAGCGTTGCTGTCAACTATGTCATGGGTGAAGCAACACCCACTTCGCGATGACACGACTCAACGCATCATCAGACTCGGCATCGTCTTACCAAAGACGAAGAGAGGAACCAGAGCGGGCAGACTTCACCGTTTGTGGGGCCCTGTCCCCCGTGCTGATCGTCCTGTCTCTGATGTCAGCCTTGCTGTTGCTGTGACTTTCACTGACAACTTCAACATTCATGTTCAAGATGACTCCTTTACTTCCCGTGACACTGTCGTCTCTGACACTTTTCTAAACTGTGGTGTATCCCCCGTGATTGGCACTGCTCTGCTTTCTACCCCTTCCACACCTGTCTCAACTCCCGGACCTTTCTCTGCCTTCCCACTCTCTTCCACTGCTCAGTCACCATCGTCTCCTTCCGTTGCCTGTCTGTCTGACTCACCTGATTCACCATTAAATTCCTCTCAGCCTGGCTCTGATCTCTGTTATGCCTGTCTGTTCAATGCTCAGTCTGCCTGCCCTGATCAGAAGACTGACTATATTTCAGAGTATAATTTTGAAAATAACTTCGATATCGTATTTCTTACCGAAACCTGGCTAAAATCACAAGGTCATGAACCCAGACTGAAACAACTGACCCCCCTACCCCCTCCTGGATACAAAACCAAGTCACTTACTCGACTGTCTCGTGAAAGTGGCATCGCCATCGTCTATAGAAATATCTTGGTGTCTTCCCATTCCTTCTCCCATAACCACGCCTTTCCACATGACACTTTTGAAATGCTCGAAGTCACTCTCAATGTTCCCGGTCGCTCAATCATCTTCTGTTGTCTCTATCGTCCTCCTCCTTGTCGTAAAAACAACCTAACGTCTTCTCTGTTTCACGATGAGTTCCGAACACTACTTGATCACTACAAGCTTCGTTCTGGCATACTTATCATCCTCGGAGATTTCAACTTTCATTTCGACAACCAAACCTCCACTGATGTCAAACGTCTATGTCAATCTCTGTCCAATCAGTCTATATCTCAGTTCGTCACAGAACCAACACACAGATCTGGTCATACGTTGGACTGGCTCATCACACGTGACTCTGATGCCATGATTGCGTCAGTTACTGTACTGACGAACTTTCTTCTGACCATTCTGCTGTTGTATTCTCGCTTTATATTTCAAAACCTACCAGAACCAAAAAATCCGTTACTCGTTGCAACCTTATCAACATCAACACCTTTTCTTCTCAAGCTGCTGAACGTCCTTCCAAAATTACTTCGTGTACCGGCGTCTCCACACCGTTCTCTCTGAACTGCTGGATGAACATGTACCCCCAACTACCCGCATGCTGCCTGATGGGCCTTCCGCCCCATAGTACACACAAGACATTCGACTTGCAAAACGCAAACGTCGCCAGTTGGAACGACGATGGCGATCAACAAAACTGGAAGTCCACAATCAGATCTTCCGAAAACAAGTAAATAAAGCCAAACATATGATCTCATCAGTGAAGACAAATTTCTTTTCTTCTCAAGTTCTTAATGCCACATCCACCAAATCTCTTTATTCTATCATGTCAAATCTTCTTGGTACTGCAAAAGAGACTCCTCTTTCTTCTGCTTACACTTTATCTGAACTCCCCAATATCTTCTCCTCTTTCTTTTTCGACAAAGTCCAAAATACTCGTACGAGCTTGGACCAAATGTCTTTCCAACCTGTTCATCCTGATCTTCAATTCAACGGCACTCCTCTCCATTCCTTCAACCCATTGACTGAAACAGAAGTGAATGAAATCCTGAAAGAAATGACAATAAAATCCTGTGAACTTGATCCTGTACCAGCCTCTGTCTTTTCCCAGTGTGTCTCACAGCTTCTCCCCACAATCACCAATATTGTCAACTCATCCCTTCTCACTGGAACGTTTCCATCCACTTTCAAAACTGCAATTGTCCAGCCTCTTATGAAGAAACCCAACATTTTGAAAAATCATTAGCCAGTTTCTAACTTTCCTTTCCTGTCCAAACTCCTATCCAACAACCACCTTTGTTTCAACAATCTCCTTCACCCTTTTCAGTCTGCATATCATGCTGACCACAGCACTGAAACCACTCTCCTTTACATCCTGAACAATCCACTGCTAGCGTCAGACTCAGGAAAATTTCCCTTCTCACTCTTCTCGACTTGGCAGCTGCATTTGACACGATAGACCATTCAATCCTTCTTTCCCGTCTTCATTTTACATTTGTCATCAACGGCACTGTTTTCAACTGGTTCAAATTTTATCTCACTGATAGATTCCAGTCTGTCATCGTCTATAATTTCCGGTCTGAACCTGTTAAAATCAAACACAGAGTCCCACAGGGATCTGTTTTAGGCCCAGTTCTCTTCACACTATACACTGCTCCTCTCTCTGAAATTATCAACCACCACAATGTTAGTCATCATTCCTATGCTGATGACACTTAACTTCAGAAGAGTGATACCCCTGAAAAATTGTCCTCTCTCTTGCAAGAAACATCTGAATGCTTCCTGGACATTCAAAACTGGATAACTCTAAATGAGTTAATTCAACGCAGACAAAACCGAAGCAATGATCATGGGAACTAAACAAAAACTCCAGCTCAGTCAGGAACCTCGGCGTTGTCCTTGACAACAGTCTATGCAAAAATTTCTCAGTCAAGACAACACAACATCTAGACTAGTCGTTTCTCTCATTCTCTCTCACCTTGACTACCGTAACTCTCTATTGTCTGGTTTGTCTGCTTCATCCATTCAGTCCCTTCAGCGCATATGTGGCCGTGCTCCGAGTGGTTATTCAAGGGTACGGCACAAAAGACTTAACTAAATATGATTAATTGAAGGATAGACAAGATCCCACGCACAGGCCAGGAACATATAGAGGCCAGTCACAAATGGGGTTTTCTATTGGTTTATTTACAATAGTTATAAACTAAAGAGAAGACTAAGAAGAAGTAATGAGAAGAAGGACTAAGAGAAGAAGAACTAAGAGAAGAAGACAGTGCCTGGAATGACACAAAACAAATGTCATAAGCACAACATGTCGGCACAAGTGAATAGTAAAGCACATGTATACATGGAAAGACTATCACTCGGGTTTGGGATACACAACAACATAATGCATATGTGTGAAGATCAAACGCTGACATCAAATGACATTTCTAATACATTTAAATAGCACAGTTAAAGTGACTGAAGCGATGCTGACTTGGTGAAAGTACACTGACAGAATAGGTTAGTTAAAGCTTATACTGTGTCAAAGTGACTCAAATGAATCAGTTTATCATGTTGCACTATACTGGCTTCCAACGTGTAAACGCTGTCTCAGGCAATCATCTGCAGACATTTAAAGCGAGTATTCTTCAGGTGGACAAATAGGACATGAGACTCAAGACAGCAATGAGAAACGAAAACTGTATTCTCTTTTGTCAGTGTCTTGTTTCTTTCTTTACAAGCCCTTTCGGGAAAATAAAAAAAAATCATATAAAACCCAAAAGGAATGGAAGTTTACTTTAAGAAATTGTTTTTAAAAGCAAATGAAGGTTTGGGACAATTTTTGCTCAAAATGCAAATGCATAAAACGTTGAAATTATATATGCCATTTTGGCAAGGTGGTTACCAACCCTACCAGACGCATATCACTGGTAGACTTTTCGGCCTCTGGTGTGTATGGAATTCACCAACATGAGTCGTATATATCCCAAGTTTGCGTTGTATGCCTTGATCTCTCTTTTATCAAAATCAAAATATTATATAATGTTTTTGAGAAGGTTCTCATTCACAACACATGGGAGAGCATTTTGAGTTCGAACTTGAGCCCTGCTTAGATAGTATCCAGCAACTGCCTGAAAACAAAAACACTCCAATTTTCAACTAATAATGCAGTACACGTATGGCAAAGGGACGCTCACTTTCTCTTTATTGCTGTCCCTGTATCTGTCTGTCTGTGTCACTCTGTGTGTGTGTGTGTGTGTGTGTGTGTAGAATTTCTCTTGAGACATCTCTCTCTCTCTCTCTCTCTCTCTCTCGTCGCTTTTATCTTCATCTTAAGGCACCTTTGATTTTAAACCATTTTTTTACCATTTTAACCTCGTCCAGCACAGCTCCACGAATGGCCTTGTGATCTTCACATCACGAATGTCTCTCCTACAACAGATGGCATAGTCAATCAGATGTCATTGCTTGGATCTGGGGTGTATCCATGTTGCTTTGTACTTGTCCACCTGCCTAGATCAGGTCTTTCTCTGCACACAGACAGTAGCCTTTGGCCATTGGACTTCATTTTACCAATGCCGTGACGTCCCAGTATCCCTTTCCAGTTCCTGTGGTCATTGCCGACTCTGGCATTGAAGTCGCCCAGCAGAAGAAGTTTATCATTTGGGGAGTGGCTTTTACAAGGCAAGGCGATCCAGGTCGCTGTAGAAGCGGTCCTTCACTTCATCACTGCTCGTCGGGGTGGGCGCATAAGCACAGATGACAGTGGCGTGGCAGTGGAAGTTGAGGGGGAAGCAGAGTTTGATCAGACGCTCGCTGAAACAAGCTGGAAGGTCTGGGAATTGTTGCAAGACACCTCTGATGGCAAAGCCAGTTTCGTGGGTTCTGTCTTCGTTCTCTGCCTTGCCTTTCAAGAAGAGGGTGTAGCCTCCCTTGAGTTCGGCTACTGGTCATTGATCTGCGAGTCGGGTTTCAGTCAGGGCAGCTATGTCGGTGCGATAGCGTGCCAGTTCTCTCGCAATGAGAGCCATTCTTCTCTCTGGTCTCATGGACCTCTCTCTATGTCCATGGGCATTCGAACGTTCCATGCTCCAAAAAATCATCTTTCTATTTTTCTGTTTTTGAACCAATGTGGGGGTAACCTGTCAGCCTTGGTATAGCAGCCATTTCTGTTAGAACAAGCAATGTGGGGGTAACCTGTCAGCCTTGGTATAGCAGCCATTTCTGTTAGAACAAGCAATGTGGGGGTAACCTGTCAGCCTTGGTATAGCAGCCATTTCTGTTAGAACAAGCAATGTGGGGGTAACCTGTCAGCCTTGGTATAGCAGCCATTTCTGTTAGAACAAGCAATGTGGGGGTAACCTGTCAGCCTTGGTATAGCAGCCATTTCTGTTAGAACAAGCAATGTGGGGGTAACCTGTCAGCCTTGGTATAGCAGCCATTTCTGTTAGAACAAGCAATGTGGGGGTAACCTGTCAGCCTTGGTATAGCAGCCATTTCTGTTAGTACAAGCAATGTGTGGAACACTTTTTCTTGTCCCCTCCTTCACGCCAAGGTGAGCAATGCTGTCCCTGAAGTGAGCTGCACTGTTGACCGGGAGGCTGCCGAACATCCCTGTTGTCCTCGGTCAGAGATGAGCCATGGTCCACAGGCCGCCTACGTGCAGGTTTGGTGCTCAGAGTCCTGGTGGGTTACTTCCACATTTCACTTCGCCCGTCCCCCATCGCCATAGAACTTGTAGGAAGCAGGAAGAAATAGAGATGAAGAAGCAGAAATAAAAGATGAGTTGTGCAAAGACCTGCGCGGGAAAGCCTTTAGAGTGGAAAGGCCGTTGCACTGGGACAGATCCACTCTCTCGACCTCAAAAGTTGGGGTCCAGTGGTAGGAAAGAGTCGTCACTGGAAACTTTGTTGGCTGCAGTGGGTGGCCGTGACGTGTTGGGTGTCTGGTCACGCCCTGAGCTCTCTATGGAGCCCGCAGCACCGCCTTCCTCGGGAATCAAACTCACTCATGATCTCGTCCGCCCAGTCAACCGGAGCTGTCTTCGCATGCAAGGTTAGGCATATCCCTAACTCCCCGAGGGTTTCAGACCTGTCAGCTACCCTCACTTAGTTTAGCTGGTGAAAAGCCAGACTCTGCCCTGTCCTGAGTAATCCCCCGTATAATCTGGCACTGGTCAGAATATATCCCGGTATAAACTAGCCTACGCTACATTATACCCGGGGTATGGTTTGGCCAAGGTCAGTTTATATCTTGTGGGCCATTCTATATCCCCCTCCCCTTTTATTTCTTCTCTGAAATGCATTGATATTTGAAAGGTGTAAATGTTGCCAAAAGTTACAACCTTAGAATGAAGGCGAGATGAACTGCGATAGATTTTTTTCTACAACATTTACCCTACAAGTGACTTTTAATCAAAATGGGGAAAATGGGAAGCAAATGTGTGCTTGAAATATTCATCTTCAAAGTCGGTTTTCAATTTTTAAAGAAATTGTTTAAAGGAAGCAGAAAAGATTTGTTAGCTATACAAGTAAGTTTATCAAATTTGCAAAAGTTGTTTATCTTACATAAATGTTGTTCGTAGTTTTGAATATATTTGTGCTTTCTTAATGTTTGGTCACAGTGTTGAGTATCTAAATGTTTTATATTGGGTGTTGAATTATCATTTGATAGTAGTCCTTCATGCTCTGATAAGAGAGAAAGGGTGAATAAAACTTGAAAGATTTTATAGGTAATGTAAACCTGTAAAGAAAGAGAGGAGAAAGAAAGGGACAGTGTGCTGTCAAGGACAACGCCGAGTTTTTGACTGAGTTGGAAAGAGGGACGGGTATACTGCCAAGTTTGATTTTGTCAGTTGTGATGGAAGACAGTTTTTGTTTAGTTCCTATGATCATTGCTTCGGTTTGTCCGCGTTTCATTGTAACTTATTTAGAGTCATCCAGTTTTGAACGTCCAGGAAGCATTCAGATGTTTCCTGCAAGAGCGAGGACAATTTTTGAGGGGTATCACTTTTCTGAAGTTGAGTGTCATCAGCATAGGAATGATGACTAATTTTGTGGTGGTTGATAATCTCAGTGAGAGGAGCAGTGTACAGTGAAGAGAACTGGGCCTAAAACAGATCCCTGTTCAGACTGGAAATTATCGACGATGACAGACTGGAATTGATCAGTGAGATAAGATTTGAACCAGTTGAGAACGGTGCCGTTGATGCCAAATGTAAAATGAAGACGGGAAAGAAGGATTGAATGGTATATCGTGTCAAATGCGGCTGTCAAGTGGAGAAGAGTGAGAATGGAAATTTTTCCTGAGTCGGATGCTAGCAGTTGATTGTTCAGGATGTGAAGGAGAGTGGTTTCAGTGCTGTGGTCAGCACGATATGCAGACTGAAAAGGGTGAAGGAGATTGTTGAAACAAAGGTGGTTGTTGAGCTGCTCCAGGACAAATTTTTAAAGGAGTTTGGACAGGAAAGGAAGGTTAGAAACTGTTCGATAATTTTTATTTTTTTCAAAATGTTTGCCTCAAGGTTCGGTTCCTTCAGAAGAGGCCGGACGATTGCAGTTTTGAAAGTGGATGGAAACGTTCCAGTAAGAAGGGATGAGTGACAATATATTGGTGATTGTGGGGAGAAGCTGTGAGACACACTGGGAAAAGACAGAGGCTGGTATAGGATCAAGTTCACAGGCTTTTATTGTCTTTTCTTTCAGAATTTCATTCACTTCTGTTTCAGTCAATGGGTTGAAGGAATGGAGAGGAGTGCCATTGAATTGAGGATCAGGATGAGCAGGTAGGAAAGTGATCTGGTCCAAGCTCTACGAATATTTTGGAAAGAGGAGAAGACATTGGGGAGTTCAGATAAAGTATAGGCAGAAGGAAGATGAGTCTTTCTTGCAGTAACAAGAAGATTTGACATGATAGAGTAAAGAGATTTGGTGGATGTGGCTTCGAGAACTTGAGAAGAAAAGTTTGTCTTCGCTGATGAGATCATATGTTAAATTTTATTTGTTTGTTTTCGGAAGATCTGATACAGATTTAAAGACAGATTTGGACAAAACAAATTTCCTCTTGTTTAAGCAGTGACTGTATGTCCAGAAGACAGAATGGGCTTATTCTCAATCCCAGAAAAAGTATGATTATTCAAACAGATAAAGTTGAAAATGGAGAAAAGTGACATGTCTAAGATCTTGACCAATAACCCACAATACTGATTTTTCTAAGAATGTGAACATATGCGGAATTCGTACTTCATTATTCGTGTGTGTGTGTGTGTGTGTGTGTGTGTGTGTGTGTGTGTGTGTGTGTGTGTGTGTGTGTGTGTGTGTGTGTGTGTGTGTGTGTGTGTTATACTTCTAATTTGAGTTAATTGCACTCTGTTTTGAAATTGTTGGACTGTTTGTGTTGATTGTTTTAAAAGCTTTTGTACATGTTTGCTTTTACGTTTTTGTGCTATACACCGTATCATATTATTGTTCCTTTGTTATTACGTGTTTGCAATTATTGCAAAGCTCCTCAAGGTTTGGGAGGCGCTACATAGATTTTCGTTATCATTACTATTGCTGTTGTTGTTGTTATTAATTTCATCATCATCATCGCTATTATTATCAATATTATTATTATTACCAATATCATCAGTACTATTACTATAGTTATCATTGTTACTGACAAAAATGTGATACAGACTTAATTAGGCGAAGTGTACACAGGAGGTATAATTCGGCCAGGAGGGGTGTTGCACGGCCTGGGCTGGTTTAACCCCGGGGAGTAAAAGTAGTCAAGCTTTATACCCGGGGTACAAACTAGCCAGGGGTAGAGTTTGGCCAGTGGCACCGGCATGTCAAAGCCGTTGCCTGGAGGCTGGACTTTCGCCGCATGCAAGCAGCTTCTAGGACCCATGGGTGAGAAGTGTGTGCCAGTGGGGACCAACAGAGAACGAGACACTCCCGAAGGAGTGTGACGAGTCCTCCCCCCTCCCACACCCCACCCCCTCTAGAGGTACTAGCCATTCCTTGCAGCCCCACACCCTATGTATGCAATGATCAAAACGATACCATGCATGCACACATCATGCGATGTTTTAATTTATTACCGTAAGGGGTCAAGTCAATTGAAGTGAATGTGTGCGTAGCTATAAATATTTCACAATACAACCTTCATGTTTCTCACACACAAAAACCGGAAAAGTTTCCCTGTTTGACCAAAGCGTTTCCCTGTTTGACCAAAGCGGTTATTGTTCCCTTGTGTACATCGTCTGTGAACTGAAAATTGGACACATCAATATACCACTGTTTCTTTGTGTTAACGTCTTTCAGTACCAATGTCTCTTTTTGTGCCGAAATGAGCTCTTCATTGTACCTTGAACACCCATCTTCAGTACCCCCATAGTACCTTGAACACCCATCTTCAGTACCCCCATAGTACCCTGAACACCCACCTTCAGTCCTCCCATAATCCCTTGAACACCCATCTTCAGTACCCCCATAGTACCTTGAACACCCATCTTCAGTACCCCCATAGTACCTTGAACACCCATCTTCAGTACCCCCATAATCCCTTGAACACCCATCTTCAGTACCCCCATAGTACCTTGAACACCCATCTTCAGTACCCCCATAGTACCTTGAACACCCATCTTCAGTACCCCCATAGTACCCTGAACACCCACCTTCAGTCCTCCCATAATCCCTTGAACACCCATCTTCAGTCCTCCCATAGTACCTTGAACATCCATCTTCAGTCCTTCCATAGTACCTTGAACACCCATCTTCAGTCCTCCCATAATCCCTTGAACACCCATCTTCAGTCCTCCGATAGTACCTTGAACACCCATCTTCAGTCCTTCCATAGTACCTTGAACACCCATCTTCAGTCCTTCCATAGTACCTTGAACACCCATCTTCAGTCCTTCCATAGTACCTTGAACACCCATCTTCAGTCCTCCCATAGTACTACCATAGTACCTTGAACACCCATCTTCAGTCCTTCCATAGTACCTTGAACACCCATCTTCAGTCCTCCCATAGTACCTTGAACATCCATCTTCAGTCCTTCCATAGTACCTTGAACACCCATCTTCAGTCCTCCCATAATCCCTTGAACACCCATCTTCAGTCCTCCGATAGTACCTTGAACACCCATCTTCAGTCCTTCCATAGTACCTTGAACACCCATCTTCAGTCCTTCCATAGTACCTTGAACACCCATCTTCAGTCCTCCCATAGTACTACCATAGTACCTTGAACACCCATCTTCAGTCCTTCCATAGTACTACCATAGCACCTTGAACACCCATCTTCAGTCCTTCCATAGTACTACCATAGTACCTTGAACACCCATCTTCAGTCCTTCCATAGTACTACCATAGTACCTTGAACACCCATCTTCAGTCCTTCCATAGTACTACCATAGTACCTTGAACACCCATCTTCAGTCCTTCCATAGTACCTTGAACACCCATCTTCAGTCCTCCCATAGTACTACCATAGTACCTTGAACACCCATCTTCAGTCCTACCATAGCACCTTGAACACCCCTCTGCCCCCATCACACACATTGACACACTCGCACACTCAGACACAGACACAGACACAGACACAGACACACACACACACACACACACACACACACACACACACACACACACACACACACACACACACACACACACACACACAAGTGAGCGGGTGGCAGGAGTTGGAGTAGGATGAAAGGCTCAGTTGCATTCTAGTTCAGTAAACACAAGATTTTGTGTTGTTTCAGTGTTTTTCATATTTGTGTGTTTGTTACTGATCCTGGAGAACATTAAGCTAAACATAATTGCACACAACTTGTTGGAGATGAATAACTTTGCTTACCTAGAACGACAAGCTAAAATAAAACATTGCACAATACAAAAGAATCAACAACATCCAATTTTCTACTCGAAACAAATTAACAAACCATTAAGTATTCTTACTGATATTGTATATCATATTTTATAACTAAATGATGTATCAGCATATGGAGTAAGACTTCTGACACCAGAAAAAGTCTAGCCTACTTTGCTGAGGCAGGTCTGGTCTTCTCAACGTATCTTTTGGTTTAGTTCGCTCCATATTATCAGGTTGATTTGACCAATCTTGCGATATGGGATTGTTATTATGATGTTTGTTACAACCATCAGCTGAAAGTTCAGGGCTATAATTTATTCCAAAGGTTCAAGGCTCCAACTCATTTGATCGGAAAAACCCGATTAGGGCACATGGAAACACTGTAAAGAAAGCAAAACCAAAAACACAGGTTCACATCCTGGAGACGTGCAATGACACAATGAAGAACAGAGAAAAAAAGGAAGCGAAAAAAGAAAAAAAACACAACAACAACAACAACAAAAGAACAAGAAGCCCAAAAAGTCGCATACAGTGTACAATCGAGTGTGTACTATTGCGTGACTATGACAACAGTAAGAAGGGCCATGTTCCAGTCTTTCATTGTAACAATATTCTGACTAAGAATGATTAGTCGTCTTTCTTTTAGCGTCTCACAAACTTCTGGACCATCACAGTTTGGTCTACATATATTTACCTGCAAATATGTAAACGTATTCAACCGAAAGTTGTGTGTTGGAAACCGAACAATTCCACAAAGCTAAAGAACCCCACATCAATTGGTATTTTGTTGTATTTCGATAATATTGCAGATCTGTGAAAATTTTAGACTTTCCCTTTATCCCGACTTTCCAGCTTCGAGGAATTGTAATAAAACCACCAAACGAATTTTCAGTCGTAATATACTTGATAATCACACCGGACACGTCCAGTTTTTGCCGTAAAAAATATAATCGGCGGATCGGATGCGTTTTCCAAAAATATTATCTAACTTCTCCATTCGGTCTTCAAAAATAGATATTCCCATAGTATATTCGGATTGAGACTCCATGGCAATGGCACAAATTTGCTGTCCTGGCAGATGTATACATCAATGTAATTTGCAAACTACACGTAAGTTTCTACTTCACTAAAACAATGATAAAACGACTGCTATAACTCAGCTTGTCAATGTGTCAGATAAAAGTGCTATGTTTTGTGGGGCACAAAAGTGCACCAGTTGCATGACTGTGGAAACATCATTAGTTTTTTAACGCATTTTGAATGTAAAGAAAGAACTGACCTTTTTTTTCATACTTTTAAGACAACTTTGGTGTCAACAGAGTATTTCCAGAGAAAATTTGTTTATCAATCAAAGTATTTATTACGGACATATATTCGCACACATGTATACAAACAGACAGATATTCGGACACAGGGTCATTAAATGCACGTGAAGCCAAATAAACAGAAAAAAACGTAGCTACAGCCTTGAGATTTTCACACCTGCAATCTACTGCATTTCATTGCGATTTATCTGTCCCCTCCATTTATCCGTCTTCACTTCCAGCGTCCTCAGATTATTGTCTGTCAACAGCTGATGCCAGTTACCTGGACATCATTAAGAGATAAACATTACCGTCCTCAGATTATTGTCTGTCAACAGCTGATGCCAGTTACCTGGACATCATTAAGAGATAAACATTACCGTCCTCAGATTATTGTCTGTCAACAGCTGATGCCAGTTACCTGGACATCATTAAGAGATAAACATTACCGTCCTCAGATTATTGTCTGTCAACAGTTGATGCCAGTTACCTGGACATCATTAAGAGATAAACATTACCGTCCTCAGATTATTGTCTGTCAACAGCTGATGCCAGTTACCTGGACATCATTAAGAGATAAACATTACCGTCCTCAGATTATTGTCTGTCAACAGCTGATGCCAGTTACCTGGACATCATTAAGAGATAAACATTACCGTCCTCAGATTATTGTCTGTCAACAGCTGATGCCAGTTACCTGGACATCATTAAGAGATAAACATTACCGTCCTCAGATTATTGTCTGTCAACAGTTGATGCCAGTTACCTGGACATCATTAAGAGATAAACATTACCGTCCTCAGATTATTGTCTGTCAACAGTTGATGCCAGTTACCTGGACATCATTAAGAGATAAACATTACCGTCCTCAGATTATTGTCTGTCAACAGTTGATGCCAGTTACCTGGACATCATTAAGAGATAAACATTACCGTCCTCAGATTATTGTCTGTCAACAGTTGATGCCAGTTACCTGGACATCATTAAGAGATAAACATTACCGTCCTCAGATTATTGTCTGTCAACAGCTGATGCCAGTTACCTGGACATCATTAAGAGATAAACATTACCGTCCTCAGATTATTGTCTGTCAACAGTTGCAGCTAGTAATCTGGAGATCATTAAGAGATAAACATTACCGTCCTCAGATTATTGTCTGTCAACAGTTGATGCCAGTTACCTGGACATCATTAAGAGATAAACATTACCGTCCTCAGATTATTGTCTGTCAACAGTTGATGCCAGTTACCTGGACATCATTAAGAGATAAACATTACCGTCCTCAGATTATTGTCTGTAAACAGTTGATGCCAGTTACCTGGACATCATTAAGAGATAAACATTACCGTCCTCAGATTATTGTCTGTCAACAGTTGATGCCAGTTACCTGGACATCATTAAGAGATAAACATTACCGTCCTCAGATTATTGTCTGTCAACAGTTGATGCCAGTTACCTGGACATCATTAAGAGATAAACATTACCGTCCTCAGATTATTGTCTGTCAACAGTTGATGCCAGTTACCTGGACATCATTAAGAGATAAACATTACCGTCCTCAGATTATTGGCTGTCAACAGTTGATGCCAGTTACCTGGACATCATTAAGAGATAAACATTACCGTCCTCAGATTATTGTCTGTCAACAGTTGATGCCAGTTACCTGGACATCATTAAGAGATAAACATTACCGTCCTCAGATTATTGTCTGTCAACAGCTGATGCCAGTTACCTGGACATCATTAAGAGATAAACATTACCATCCTCAGATTATTGTCTGTCAACAGCTGATGCCAGTTACCTGGAC
>NC_134881.1:735100-762600 GCF_041734735.1 Babylonia areolata | reverse complement strand
CCTCGACCAGCATGGACGTCCCTGTGTCCACGGCATGAAGTTGCCAGTGAAGCCAGCTGAAGAGACGGTGACTGACTGCGCCAGGCAGTGTGTGGAGGTGTTCAGCCTGAAGGCATGGGTGGCCGCTCGTCCTGGGGGCTCACTGACACCTGTTTCAGTTCAGTTTTCAGGTCAAAGGTTAAAGGTTCCATAGCCGTTTACGGCCGTCGGGTCTGTGAATTCGTATCCATTGTATCTCGGGCTCGGCATAAGAAGGCGGGGCCCAATTCTCTCCTTCCGCCGTTTTCTCCTTCCCCAGCCAGTCAGCTACCCATTGACAGCTGGGTGGATTGAGGGAAATAATAATACTAATAATGATAATGATAATGGTAATGATAAGAAGAAGAAGAAGAAGAAGAAAAAGCAGAAGAAGAAGAAGAAGAAGAAACACCCGTAGGTGCTGGGGAGGACCCAGAGAAGCACTGTCTCCACCCGCCCTTGGAACAATTCTGCACCACACTGGGAGGCCTCTGCTGTGTTCAAGATGGGTGCAGGCATGCACAGGACACTCCATTAAGAATTCAAGGGACATAACTGCTCCCGAACAGAGACAAAAGAGACCACAGGATGCAACTGACGACAGCCTTAAATATTGTAGGTGTACCAGCCAGTATTTCATGACTGCAGAGTCCATCGGCAAAAGACACCACCCTCCAGCTGCTGAGCACACCCCACAGACCAAACAGCCCCTGCCTGCAGACATATAAAGACAGTGCCACTCCAGACACAGCCATACGGTCTTATGTGCCATCAAGAGAGTTGTAGTCTTTCCCATTGTCAACAGGACTTTCCCTGTGGTCTTTCCTCACCATCACTGGACCTTTCTCCAGGGTCAGCCTAGTCCAGGCAAAGAAGAAATAATAAGAATGATGATGATGACGATGATGATAATAATAATAATAATAATGGTATTTATATTGCGCTGAATCTTGTGCAGACACAAATCAAAGCGCTTTCGCAGCAGTCATTGGGTCAGCTACCCATTGACACCTGGGTGGAGTGAGGGAAATCGGGGTGGAGTGAGGGAAATCAGGGTGGAGTGAGGGAAATCGGCGTGGAGTGAGGGAAATCAGGGTGGAGTGAGGGAAAATGGGGTTGAGTGAGGGAAATCGGGGTGGAGTGAGGGAAATCAGGGTGGAGTGAGGGAAATCGGGGTGGAGTGCCATTTCCAAAAACACAACACCATTGTAGAACGGGGGAGTCGAACCCTGACCTCTGGATTACAAGTCCAACGCCTTATGCATTCTGATAAAAGAAGTCAGAGGCTTTCTACAAACAGGAGAAAACTGTAACAGGGATGACTGTCAACCAGTGAGGACTTAACCAAGGCAAACATTAAACTTCCAGAACAGACCTTTGATCACTCGGCAACAATATCGGCCTGGTCCAATGTGTACGCGCGCACCCTCCACTCCCCTCCACCCGACCCCCACCCCCTATCCCCCCTAAAAGAACGACAACAACAACAAGAAACACACACACACACACACACACACACACACACACACACACACACACACACACATTATTTCAGAAGAAAATTCACTACTCGGAATAAAAAATAAAATAAAAATAACTTGTGAACTTCAGAGTAGCTGTTTTTCTTTTATATGTATTCAGAATTAGAGAGTCTCTATCACTGCACACATCAGCATGTGTTGTTTGTTTAGCGCCTGTCGCTCGAGTCAACTAGTATAATTGCCATTTCTGCATGGCTGGCCTGTTCACGTGATTATGTTTTGTAATTTTGGATCCACAGAGTCCAATAGAATACAATCTTGATTGTTATGATTAGTTGAACAGAAATTAACCCTGATTATCTTCGATTTTGATGATCTCGGGACAATATGAACTTTTTTTCTTTTCTTTTTTTTTCTTCTTTTTTTTTTTTTTTTTGTCGGGGGCGTCCACTTTCCCCCCTCTCTCTTGATTTCCAGCGTGATAACTCAGTCACATGGTGATGTTGGTATTCTGCGGCTGTTGGGTGTGTCCTGCTGGGACTATCTGACCCCATTGCGGCAGTTGATGCAGTGCCGGCAGTCTGTGATTGGCTGTCTCTTTTGAAAGCAGTGTCACTGACCATAGGTCGCTATTGTTTGTCCTGGCCACTACAACAGCTGTTAATGTCTGCGCGTCGGCGGTCTTTGTTTTCCCGTTGTATTGGAAGTGCAAGCATACAGTCTCCACGTTTCCATTTTGATGACTCTTACAACCTCTATACTATATTCATATTATAAACTGTGTTTGCCGCAGTCATTGTGCAATACATTACCTGCTATTCATGTTTACAACAACAATTTCATGTTCTGTTTGTTTGAAACGCTCATGGTTTCACGTTCGTCTTTGCTCGGGGTGAAGGTTGAAAACTGGCAGATCATGTTCCCCCCACCACCTCTCTTTTGTATACTTATGTGTTCATTTACAATGTTTTTGGTTTTACAGTCTAAAACATGATTGTATGTGGTCATCGATGGGATGTGTCTATCACACTGCCTATGGCAGTCTCTGACGTTCTCGGAACAAAGAAAAAAAATGTTATGAGATGTGGTATGCCAGCAGATGGCTGTGACCGTGGAAACGATAATTGAAGCCAGCCTGGTCCATAGTTGATGTCCGGACAGACCCGGACAGTACAGCAAGTAACAGATCAGATCACCACAGGGTCAGCTGAGTACAAATAGACTCACACACTCCGAGGCCAGTCCAGCACGTGTGGGCATCAGGCAATAGAATTATCACGTGGGGTCCGTAGGCTGGACATGTGTGCGAGAGCACAAAGAAACAAAGAAGGCAAGCCCAGCGACGGGTAACTCCAAGCGGAGATAATGCGGCTGGACGGCAGGCGAATGAATAGGTTCCAGAGATGAAGAGGAGCAATTCTTTTCATTAACTTGGAATACGAATGGGGAGATTGATCAGTTCTGGGCTGTATATAAGGCTGAACATAAAGACCCCAAGAGCAGATCCCCAGAGCAGACCCCAGTAGCAGACCTGAAGAGCAGACCCCAGTAGCAGACCTGAAGAGCAGAGCCCAGTAGCAGACCTGAAGAGCAGACCCCAGAGCAGACCCCAGTAGCAGACCTGTAGAGCAGACCCCAGTAGCAGACCAGAAGAGCAGACCCCAGAGCAGACCCCAGTAGCAGACCTGAAGAGCAGACCCCAGTAGCAGACCTGAAGAGCAGACCCCAGAGCAGACCCCAGTAGCAGACCTGAAGAGCAGACCCCAGAGCAGACCCCAGTAGCAGACCTGAAGAGCAGACCCCAGAGCAGACCCAGTAGCAGACCCTGAAGAGCAGACCCCAGTAGCAGACCTGAAGAGCAGACCCCAGTAGCAGACCGTGAAGAGCAGACCCCAGAGCAGACCCCAGTAGCAGACCTGAAGAGCAGACCCCAGAGCAGACCCCAGTAGCAGACCTGAAGAGCAGACCCCAGTAGCAGACCTGTAGAGCAGACCCCAGTAGCAGACCTGAAGAGCAGACCCCAGAGCAGACCCCAGTAGCAGACCTGAAGAGCAGACCCCAGTAGCAGACCTGAAGAGCAGACCCCAGTAGCAGACCTGAAGAGCAGAGCCGAAGAGCGGACCGAGCAGACAGAGACCAGAGCAAACCCGTAGATGACAGGTCTGCAGCTAGATGATGATTTCAAGAGGTATGTGACGTGTTAGATTGTAAGTCAACATAGGCAGCAGTTAGGTTAGGTTTGGCTGTAGGATGTCTATGTTGATGACTGAAGAATGCTTCCAGGGACAGATAACTGTTATGATGTTTATCCCAAGAATGTGGAGACAATGCGACTGAATAAATAAAGGATCTAGAAATGAATCAAGTCTTCAGAACTTGTTAGTTGTTTTATATTGTGAAACTATTCCCTCTCGTCACCGTCTGTTTGATGGTTGTGTGTCTTATTCATTTGTTGGTTCGAGTCTACTCTCTACCTTTCCACAACTCTTAGATGGTTGGCTTTCCTCCCTGTCTGAAATCTTATTGTGTCGGGTAACGCTAGCACCAAACACAGGGAACCAGAAGAAACCAGAGAGAATATACATCTCCCCACCTCCCCGAGTAGAAATATTCTAGGAATAAGCTGGAATTTACAGTGGTAGTTGATGTGGAGATAGGGATATTCACTCTCGAGACAGCTGGCAAAAGATAAATCCACGACTTTTCCGTCGTGTGATAGTAATATTCACTGATATGATAGTTGGAATGTTCGCACCCTTTTAGACAGAGACGACAGACCAGAAAGGCGCACAGCGCTCATTGCTGGAATGCTTGATCGCTACCAGGTGGACATAGCAGCCCTGAGCGAAACCAGGTTGGCCGGAGAAACCCAGCTGGAGGAAGTTGGAGGGGGCTACACCTTCTACTGCACTGGGAAGCCAGATGGCACACCAAGAACCTCAGGCGTGGGCTTTGCCATACGAACCAAACTTGCACGACAGCTTGACAGCCTTCCACGTGGGATAAACGATAGCCTGATGACCCTGCGTCTGAAGCTGTTCGAGGATCGCTTCTCCACAGTCATTAGCTGTTATGTCCCGATGATGACCAACCCTGATGACATCAAAGAAGCTTTCTACGAGGTGCTCAGCCGCACCATTTCAGCGGTAGACAGAAAGGACAGGCTGATCATCCTTGGGGATTTCAATGCCCGTGTCTGCGTGGACTTCTCCTCGTGGCCAAAAGTCCTAGGACAGCACGGCACTGGCAAATGCAACTCCAACGGACTACTTTTGCTCTCGCTCTGCGCGCAGCATGGACTGACCATCACCAACACCCTCTTCCAACAAGCAGACAAGTACAAAAACACACAGATGCACCCCCGCTCCAGGCAATGGCACATGCTGGGCTATGACCGGCAGAGGGACAGAGGCGATGTTTCCATTACACGCTGCATGAGGGGAACAGTCTGTTGCTTGGACCGTCGCCTGGTACACACAAGATGAACATCAGACTTGCATGCAAGCTCCAACCAGTCAGGCAGAAACCCCCTAGGAAGCTGAACATCTACCACCTCCCTATCACCAAGGACGTGCTGCAGAAGCAAATCGAAGCAGCTCTTCCAGAAACTCTTGCATCGACTGGTGTAGAAGAGGTATGGAGCACCTTTGGAGATGCTGTGTTCACAGCAGCAGCTGACACACTCGGCTTTGTACAGAGGAGCCACAAAGACTGGTTTGACGAGAACGACTCTGGAATATCCAAGCTCCTGAACACACTGCATATACGACATCAGGATCACATTACCGATAAAGACTGCCAGAGGAAGAAGGACCAGTTCTTGCAAACCAGGCAACTCGTACAGAAGAGGCTGTGTGAGATGAAGAACACCTGGTGGGAAAGAAAGTCTGAAGAGCTTTAGTCCGCTGCTGATTCTCACGACATGAAGACCTTCTATGATGGTCTCCGAGCTGTGCATAGGCCGAGAGTCACAGGGTCAACTCCTGTTTTTGCCTTAGACCAGACCATCCTCCTGACAGACAAGAAAGACATCCTTGCCCACTGGGCAGAGCACTTCAACACCCTCCTCAACAGGGACTCGGCCGTATCTGACGAGGTAATTGCAGCCCTCCCACAGCTACCAGTCAATGACTCGCTAGCTGACCCTCCCACTATGGCCGAGACCGGGAAAGCCCTGAAGCTGACAACATCAGGAAAAAAAAAACAGAAGCGGATGGAATCCAGGCCGACATCTACAAGTATGTAGGTGTGGTGCTGACAGACAAGCTGACCGCCCTGTTCCAGTCTATCTGGGAGAGAAGGTGAGGCACCCCAGGATTTCAAGGATGCTTCAATTGTCCACATTAACAAATGGAAGGGAGACAAAACATCCTGCGATAACTCTCCTCTGCATTGCGGGCAAGATCTTCGCCTGAATCATACTGAACAGACTGGTTGAACATGTCTCTAATACAGACATCCCTGAAGCACAGTGCGGCTTGCGCTCAGGCAGGGGAACATGTGACATGGTGTTTGCTGTACGCCAGGTGCAAGAGAAGTGCCGTGAGCAGAACAAGGAGCTCCACATGGTCTTTGTAGACCTGACTAAGGCCTTCAACACGATGAACTGCCGTGGTCTGTGGAAGATCCTCCTAAAGTTCAGCTGCCCAGACAGCCTAATCTAGCTGATTGCGTCATTCCACGATGGCATGCAGGCGAGAGTACAGGAAAATACTGATGTCGGATACGTTCCCTGTGGTAAATGGAGTGAAGCAGGGCTGTTCCTGGCACCCACACTGTTCTCCATTCTCTTCTCTGCCATGCTGATTGACGCCTTCCAAGACTGTGACCAGGGCATCTACATTCAGTTTCGCACAGATGGCAAACTTTTCAACTTGCGGCAACTCCATGCTAGGTCCGAGGTGTTTGAGGCACTGTTGAGAGATTTCCTTTTCGCTGATGACTGCACGCTTGCTACACACACCCATGAGGACATGCAGTTAATTATGGACAGGTTCTCAACCTCCTGCAGGTGCTTTGGACTCACCATCAGCCTCAGCAAGACCAAGTTCATGTACCAACCAGCTAGCTCACAGTACGTCAGTGCCTCCCCCCCCCCCCCCCCCCCCCACCCCCCCAAGAAGTGACGCTGTGCATCACCAAGGCCAGCTCCACCTTTGGCAGACTCAACAACAGGCTGTGGAACAACAAAGGCATCAGGCTCAGCACCAAGATGAAAACCTACAGAGCTGTTGTGCTGACCACCTTGTTGTATTGCTGTGAAACATGGACGATGTATCGCCGTCATATTCAACAACTTGAGCAGTTTCACCAGAGATGCCTACGAAAGATCCTAGGCATAAAGTGGCAAGACAGGGTCTCCAACTTCCAGGTTCTAGAGAGGAACGGCCTGCCCAGCATCAAAAGCCTGCTGATCCAGTGCCAGCTACGGTGGACAGGGCACGTGGTCCGCATGACAGACAGCAGGATCCCGAAGATGCTGCTGTATAGCCAGCTGAAGGAAGGCCACCGCGAACTTGGAAGACTCTGCAAGCGCTTCAAGGACACCTTGAAGACAAACCTCAAAGCCTGTGACATAGACATCGATTCCTGGGAAACTGATGCCCTTGACCGCTCTCACTGGAGGATGCTGTGCTCTAGTGGCAGAAAGACGTTTGAAAACAAGAGAATGCTGGCTATTAAGTAGAAGCGTGAGCAAAGGAAGCAGGGCTCAACTTCTGGAGACGTTTTCCCTTGTAACACCTGTGGGAAGTGCTGCTCATCTAGAATCGGCCTCTTCTCCCATATGAGGACACACACCGACAGATAAGCCTCCTGCCTACTCATCTATCGGTCCGACGGGAGACTCCATCAGATGAATAAAAAAAAAACCTTGGGCACCCATGCTACATGCTGCATACCGCATGGTCAGCTTATCCGCCAGTCAACAGTAATGCTATCAGTGTAGTGACAGTAATGGGTTTTAGAATGAAACACGTGGCGACGTACTTCAATGAATCGAGTTCCATTCTTTTCAAGGGCATGTTCGCCCACCGCTATTGTCAATGGAGCGTGGTCCGCCCCGGCTACTGACCAACAGTGAGGGAAACTTTGTTCGTGGCCCAGGGTTCTGAAAATTCAACAATAGTTATCTTTAAAATGAAATATTTGTTTAAAAATGAATGCTTTGTTAGATTCTGTTAGTTTAGAACATAGTGATCAAAGCAGCGTAGTTAAATGAGAGCTGTGCAAAGTTGAAGTAAGAAAACTCTCTCAACAGTGCCTCAAAGTTGAAAAGTTTGCCATCTGTGCGAAACTGAATGTAGATGCCCCGGTCACAGTCTTGGAAGGCGTCAATCAGCATGGCAGAGAAGAAAATGGAGAACAGTGTGGGTGCCAGGACGCGGCCCTGCTTCATTCCATTTACCACAGGGAACGGATCCGACATGTCAGTATTTTCCTGTACTCTCGTCTGCATGCCATCGAGGTGTAAAAAACTGTTCGAAAGTGCGTGGTTAGACTCCAAGAGAGAGGGGAGCAGACAGGGGGATATAGGATCGACTGATCATGCACACACTGACACTCACTTGCACTCACTCACTCTCTCTCCTCACACTAATAGCAGGGCCACATGGAGTGGTTTTTATAGAGCGTTTACTTTTACAATATACATGGGAAATCAGCACACATACTAAGCAGTTCACCCTACTTAGCAAAAGCAACTCTGTTTAAGCAACACACACTAAAGCAGCACGCACTGCCTACTTTAAGTACTTCCTACAAGCAGCACACAGTAAAAAAGAAGTTCATCCTATGCCTAAAGCAGCACCTACAAGCAGCACACCTGGAACAAAAACACACAACCAAAACCCAGGTCAGAAAATCTCAAAATACCTGGACATCACTGACATGAAAGGCCTACACCCTCTCAGCACCTTTCATCACATGTCCACAAGTATGCACTTCTCTCACACATAGATCTATAAATCTATGTGAGGTAATACAAGCTTCATCAAGCTTACCTGCCACCAACAGTGACATACCATACTGTACACTATACCTATGACTGACCAATACAACCCAGAGTGTTCGACTCAGGTTACGCATCATACAATAAAACTGTGTGTTACCATAACCATACAATAAAACTGTGTGTTACCATAACCATACAATAAAACTGTGTGTTACCACAACCAAACAAATGTCCTCTTTGTCTTCACAAAGTGTCCCACTGACACAAGTACATGTGTGGAAATCATTACCTCCAACATCTCTCTGGTAAACAACAATGTGCAACAACATAGCACTGACCCTCAATGCTCTCATAGTTTACCAACTCATTAATCACATTACAATGTTCCTTCCCACTCTGTCTAAACAAAGTAAACCACTGACACATAGCACAACTCCTTCACATGTTACCACAGCTACCAACAAATTAAACATGTGTTCCACAACACTTGCTGTTACCCCCATGTGCACACACACATGAAAAACCCTCAACACACACTGACAATGTGTTAGCTTATAGATCTGTTCATTTCACACTGAACCAACACCACCTACTATATACAAAACAAGTAAGTAATACATAAAAAATACAGAACAAGATATCTGTAAGAAAACAGAAAGGGGGGGGGGGGGGACTCAAAAGATACAGGCCAGTACTTCCCTCTGCACATTAACCCCTTTTCTTTCCACAAGCCACAAGATCAACTTAAACTGGCTGTCACCAACACAAAACATTGTTTCCCAACACAACTTAATTCTGGACAGAGTGGGAAGGGAGATAAGAAGGGGTTGGGGGTGGGTGGGGTGAAGGGATAGGGAGGGAAGGGAGATAGAGTGTAGGTGGTGGGGGTCACACTGCCGGCACACTATAACAGTGGAATGTCGCAATCAGCTGGATTAGGCTCTCTGGGCAGCTGAACTTTAGGTGGATCTTCCACAGACCACGGCAGTTCACCGTGTCGAAGGCCTCAGTCACGTCTACAAAGACCATGTGGAGCTCCTTGTTCTGCTCACGGCACTTCTCTTGCATCTGGCGTACGGCAAACACCATGTCACATGGTCCCCTGCCTGAGCGGAAGCCGCGCTGTGCTTCAGGGATGACTGTGGTGGAGACATGGTCAACCAGTCTGTTCAGTATGATGCGGGCGAAGATCTTGCCGGCGATGCAGAGGAGAGAGATTCCCTGGTTGTTATCGCAGGATGCTTTGTCTCCCTTCCGTTTGTAAATGTGGACAATTGAAGCATCCTTGAAGTCCTGGGGGACCTTCCCTCTCTCCCAGATAGACTGGAGGAGGGCGGTCAGCTTGTCTGTCAGCACCTCGCCTCCATACCTGAAGATGTCAGCCTGGATTCCAACCGCTCCTGGTGATTTTCCTGACGTTGTCAGCTTCAGGGCTTTCCAGGTATCGGCCATGGTGGGAGAAGCAGCTAGTGAGTCATTGACTGGTAGCTGCGGGAGGGCTGCAATTACCTCGTCAGATACGGACGAGTCCCTGTTGAGGGTGTTGAAGTGCTCTGCCCAGCGGGCAAGGATGTCTTTCTTGTCTGTCAGGAGGGTGGTCTGGTCCAAGGCTCGGACAGGGGTTGATCCTGTGACTCTCGGCCCATACACAGCTCAGAGACCATCATGGAAGGTCTTCGTGTCATGAGAATCAGCAGCAGACTAAAGCTCTTCAGACTTTCTTTCCCACCAGGTGTTCTTCATCTCACACAGCCTCTTCTGTACGAGTTGCTCGGTTTGCAAGTACTGGTTATTTTTCCTCTGACAGTCTTTATCAGAAATGTGATCCTGATGTCGTATATGCAGTGTGTTCAGGAGCTTGGAGATTCCAGAGTCGTTCTCGTCAAACCAGTCTTTGTGGCTCCTCTGTACAAAGCCGAGTGTGTCAGCTGCTGCTGTGTACACAGCATCTCTAAAGGTGCTCCATACTTCTTCTACATCAGTCGATTCAGGAATTTCTTGGAGAGCTGCTTGGATTTGCTTCTGCAGCACGTCCTTGGTGATAGGGATGCGGTGGGTGTTCAGCTTCCTAGGGGGTTTCTGCCTGGCTGGTTGGAGCTTGCATGCAAGTCTAATGTTCATCTTGCTGTGTACCAGGTGATGGTCCGACCAATAGGCTGCTCCTCTCATGCAGCGTGTAATGAAGACATCACCTCTGTCCGTCTGCCGGACATAGTTCAGCATGTGCCATTGCTTAGAGCGGGGGTGCATCCATGTGTCCTTGTACTTGTCCACTTGTTGGAAGAGGGTGTTGGTGATTGTCAGTCCATGCTGCGCGCAGAGCAAGAGCAAAAGCAATCCATTGGAGTTGCACTTGTAAGTGCCGTGCTGTCCTAGGACTTTTGGCCACAAGGAGAAGTCCACGCCGACGCGGGCATTGAAATCCCCAAGGATGATCAGCCTGTCCTTTCTGTCTACAGCTGAAATGGTGCGACTGAGCACCTCGTAGAAAGCTTCTGTGATGTCATCAGGGCTGGTCATCGTTGGGGCATAGCAGCTGATGACTGTGGAGAAGTGATCCTCGGACAGCTTCAGACGCAGGGTCATCAGCCTATCGTTTATCCCACGTGGAAGGCTGTCAAGCTGTTGTGCAAGTTTAGTTCGTATGGCAAAGCCCACGCCTGAGGTCTAGGGGTGCCTTCTGGCTTCCCAGTGCAGTAGAAGGTGTAGCACCCTCCAACTTCCTCCAGCGGGGTTTCACCGTCAAACATAGTTTTGCTCAGTGGTACTGTGTCCACCTGGTAGCGATCAAGCATTCTAGCAATGAGCGCTGTGGGCCTTTCTGGTCTGTCATCTCTGTCTAAAAGGGTGTGAATATTCCAGGCACCCAGAGTCAGGGCATGACTCCTGTTTTTTCTCTTCTGTTGTTTTCGACTACTCGTGTTGGATGTCCAAGTAGGTGCGGTTTCCTACTAGGTACTAGGTGAGGCAGGCTTTGTTTAGGGATCCTTTTATCTTCCCCTCCCCATGTGGGGAGAGCAGTGCTGTCCCTAAAAAGGGCTGCTCTGACGCTGTGGGAGGATACGGGCGCCGCATCTGCCCCAGTCTACGGCGGACGACCATCACCCCACAGCCGCCTGCGTGCAGAGTCGTGACTAGGAACTGCCAGCAGCATCCTCTGCCTGTCGCCGTTACCATTTCTGCATCGTCGCAGGGCTTGGGAAAGCTGGGTGTTGAAGGGCTAGCTCATCATTCGGACATTAGCCTGGTTGCCTGACCAGCGACTTTTTTTTTTTTTTTTTTTTTTTTTTTTTTTTTTAGTGAAGAGGAGTTGTGCAGTCCCTTCCCCACTCTCTCGCCTACCGACTCTCAGAGTCCCACAGGTGCAGATACTGCCACGTGTAGAACGGCCTCGGCTGGTGCTGTTGTTTTCGTCGGAGCTCCGTGTCCTAGGAGGACTTCCAGCCAAGGATAAGAGCTCCCCCTGCCCTTTGGTCATCCTCTTCCGCCTTCACAGCCGTTGGGAAAGGTTTCCTCCTCCGCCTGGTCCGTCGTTGGGAGACTTCACATGCGGCAGGTAGCACTGGGTTACATGATACCAGTAGCAAGGGCTATGCCACTGACCTGACCCCTCTTATTCATCTACCATTATTTTAATCAACTGTCTTGTTGAAAAACGAGGCTGGCAGAGTGCAGAATTGAACAACAGAAAAACGAAATAACTATCTCCATTTACAACGCACACAGCTTCACGTGAATTCTGCTCACACAAACAGCATCGACATGAAGTTGTGAACGTTGAAAGTGGAAAGAATTGTTTCTCTTAACTGGTGTTTGAGTCCTGGACTCTTACAGTAGAGCTTCAGAGAAGGATCCAAGCAGTGTAAATGATATGCTTCAGGAGGCTCCTGTGCATCTCCAACAAGGACCACTTAACAAATGAAAAAGTCATGAAAGCAATCAGACGTTGTTTCGTAAGAAGACCACACCACAATGAAAAAAGGAAAATGAGATGGTATGGCCACGTGCAAGATCTGAAGGGCTGTCCAAGAACATCCGTCAGGGAACAGTGCCGGGGAAAAGGAAACGAGGCAGACGGCGACAGAAGTGCGCAAACTTCGCTCTGCATCTAAAGGACGTGGCGATTCTGTTCGACACAGGAATGGGGAACAAACAGTGGCTCATCAACGTCACTGACATCGCAAAAGCATACAGGCAACAGCACTGCACCGCCTTCCTGGCTGTTCATGTTTATACCGGCAGCGACACAAGTGCGTTCAAGGGCATTGGGAAAATAAAACACATCAAAGTTCTTCAGCAGAATCCAAGATTTGTGGAAACAATTGCCCGCCTTGGAGATACATGGGCCATCGCTGAAGAAGTCAAAGCCGATCTTGAGACCTTCACCTGTGTCATGTATGGCAGACATCGTTTCACCAGTGTCAATGACCTCCGACACTAGCTGCTCAAGGAGAGATGTGGAGATGAGCCATTGAATGCAAACCACAACGTTGACATGGCAAGCATGCCTCCATGCAAACAAACTCTTCAAGAGCACATCAAACTGAGCAACTATCAAGCTGCCATTTGGAAAAGAGCTTTCGAACCCATTTCTGATGTTCCAGCAGCAAGCAATGGACATGGATGGATCGACGTTGATGGCACCTTGGAACCAATGTGGTCCGCAGAAGACGTCATCCTGCCCGCGGATATGGTTGACTTCCTTGTGGACTTTCCAGACCCTGACGAGGACCAAGATGAAGCTGTCATATCCTACGTATCAGAAGAGTCACTTTCTACTTGTGCCGAGGGAAGCGACTCAGAATGATGAGATAGGGGGTAGGGGAGACAGCCCGGCGGCAGAGGACAGCAGAATAGGCCCATGATGATGTGTCATAGCTCAAAAGAACCACAAGAGACCTCTCTTTGAAACTGTGATGTACTTTGTTTCTAATAAGTTGTACAGTTTTCGAGAGAGACGGTTTATTGCAAACACTTTGGCAAACAAAAACGTAAAGGAAATTCTCGTAGCTCAAATAACAAAGACACAGGTGATCACCAAACTTATGGAACATTTTGGACCAACGAAAAACAGCCGCGGCACCTGAGATGGGTACCCTAAAAATTAAGCCAGAAGGGACAGTGAGACCCAAGATTTTTTTTATGTTAACATGGTTTTTCGTAATCTATATACTCTAAAGCACAAAAAAATACATATGACAGATTGACCAAATAGTTTGTCATTATATGAGTCTGTTTGATCAAACAAGTTATCATTGACGGCTTGTTCAATCCGTGTATCATAATTGGAGTCATACCATATATTGTCATGGATGTGAGTTTTATTGTTGGTTTGTGTGTGTGTGTGTGTGTGTGTGTGTGTGTGTGTGTGTGTGTGTGTGTGTGTGTGTGTGTGTGTGTTTTGTTGTTGTTGTTTTTTCGGGTAGTTTGGCCTGTGACTGATCAATCGTTTGCTCAAACAGTGATGATTTCGCTTCTAGATTCCTGCTGATGTCCATAAAGAATGACGGGTCCCTCAACAGTTTCCTCGTTTTCTGGTGGATGACCCACACCCAGCGTCCTGAGAAAGTGCTGGCAGGGTTTGGGTCAGAGTCTTTCCCCTTTGTCTATTTCTGTTCCGCATCAGCCTCTTTCGTTTTTTTAAACCATGGTCAGTCTGATGATACCATGACTCATCACTCTAATACAGTTCCACGTGTCAGGCAAATGACACATTAAGTCTCTCTCTCTCTCTCTCTCTCTCTCTCTCTCTCTCTCTCTCTCCTCCACATGTAAGCGTTCTTTGCTGACTACGTGACACACCACAACCCAGTATAACACATAATATCACCAATTTGGAACTTTTGAAATTTACCACAAATGTCTGATTATCATTTTGCACAGATCTCAGTTGCTTTAAACATAGGAAAATAATACTCACCCAGTGAAGGGGAGAGAATCCGCAATTTCATACTGGGCCTCTCAAATTTGTTGACGGCAGATAAGTACAAAGACAGCTGTGCTCTCCAGGTCATCAGAAATATGAAGCCCATCTCGATCACAACTTTGTGAAGCTATACTGTGCGACTTGGCGACTGCAAAACACAGGCAATCTTACCTGTAGTCATTTGTTCTCTTGTTGCATTGGTGTATTCAATTGTCATCAACAAGAGAAATGCACAGGCATCAGTTCGAAAACGAACTATTTTGTCGTGTGGAACTTGAATTGTGATGTTACAATATGTGGTGTCACTTTCTGTTAATAGCTCGGAAGTGCAAATAACCGTCAGTTCTCTCAGTTGTTAGTTCCTGCAGGTCTGGGTCATAGACACACGGAGACAGGTCATAGCTTGTGACAGGTACAGGGGAGGTCACCTCATGGTTGTTGCCAGACGCTGTGTTCTGCTGCCATGGGGCAATGGAATCTGTTGCCACGTTTGTCTCACCCTGTTTTTGGTGCCGCGAGGTTTGATCCGTGATGGCTGTTTTTTTCTGGTTTGGCGGTTCCTTCTGTGATACCATTGCTTTTTGCACCTTCTCCATGCGGTAGAGATACAGGGGTGACTGTTTGATTGTTTAATCCAAAGTGTTACACCTGTGCCATCAGCTATCAGGGTACTCACAATATTCCAAACCACCCAGAAGAATGTTTCCCATGACTAGAATGCGAAAACTTTCTCTGTATTCAGACTAACTTCTGATGTTATTTTATTTTGGAATGATATATATGGCTGAACTCCGTCAACATTAACACTTTTTCTTCTCAAGCTGCTGAACGCCTTTCCAAAATTTCTTCCCGCACCGATGTCTCTGCACATTACAACACTGTCCTCTCTCAACTGCTGGATGAACATGCAACCCCCCCCACCCCCCACCCTCCCCCCACTACCCGCATGCTCCCTGACAGACCTTCTGCCCCATGGTACACACAAGACATTCGACTTGCAAAACGCAAACGTCGCCAATTGGAACGGCGATGGCGATCAACAAAACTGAAAGTCCACAAACAAACAAATAAATAAAGTCAAACATATGATCTCAGCGAAGACAAACTTCTTTTCTTCTCAGGTTCTCGATGCCACATCCACCAAATCTCTTTATCATGTCAAATCTTCTCTGTACTGCAAAAAAGACTCCTCTTCCTTCTGCCTACACTTTATCTGAACTCCCCAATGTCTTCTCCTCTTTCTTTTTCGACAAAGTCCATAATATTCGTACCATCTTAGACCAAATGCCTTTCCAACCTGTTCATCCTGATCCTCAGTTCCGTGGCACTCCTCTCCATTCCTTTAATCCATTAACTGAAACAGAAGTCCATGAAATCCTGAAAGAAATTACAATAAAATCCTGTGAGCTCGATCCTATACCAGCCTCTGTCTTTTCCCAGTGTGTCTCACAGCTTCTCCCCACAATCACCAACATTGTCAACTCATCCCTTCTCACTGGAACGTTTCCATCACTTTCAAAACTGCAATCGTCCGGCCACTTCTGAAGAAATCCAACCTTGACGCAAACATTTTGAAAAACTATCGACCAGTTTCTAATCTTCCATTACTGTCCAAACTCCTTGAAAAAGCTATCCTGAAGCAGCTCAACAATCACGTTTGTTTCAACAATCTCATCCACTCATTTCAGTCTGCCTATCGTGCTGACCACAGCACCGAAACCACTCTCCTCCACATCCTGAATAACCTACTGCTAGCGTCTGACTCAGGACAGATCTCCCTTCTCACTCTTATCGACTTGCCAGCCGCCTTTGACACGATAGACCATTCGATCCTTCTTTCCCGTCTTCATTTTACATTTGGTATCAATGGCACTGTTCTAAACTGGTTAAAATCTTATCTCACTGATCGATTCCAGTCTGTCATTGTTGATCATTTCCAATCTGAACCCGTTAATATCGAACATGGAGTCCCACAGGGATCTGTTTTCGGCCCAGAGCTCTTCACACTGTACACTGCTCCTCTCACTGAAATTATCAACTGCCATAATGCCAGTCATCATTCTTATGGTGATGACACTCAACTCCAGAAGAGTGATACCCCCGAAAAACTGTCGTCGCTCTTGGAATAAACATCCAACTGCTTCCTGGACATTCAAAATTGGATGACTCTAAATAAGTTACAACTGAACGCGGACAAAACTGAAGCAATGATCATAGGAACTAAACAAAAGCTGTCTTCCATCACAGTTGACACAATCAAACTTGGCAGTACATCCATCCCTTTTTCCAGGTCAGTCAGGAGCCTCGGTGTTGTCCTTCCCAACACACTGTCCATGCAAACATTTATCAGTCAGACATGTCAATCCTGCTATTGTCAATTGCGGCGCATCAGTTCCATCCGGAAATATCTGTCCATTGTCGCAGCATCTAGACTTGTTTCTCTCATTCTCTCTCGCCTTGACTACTGTAATTCTCTATTGTCTGGTTTGCCTGCTTCATCCATTCAGTCCCTTCAGCGCATACAAAACTCTGCAGCCGACTCGTCTTCAGACAGAGAAGATCTGAGCACATCACTCCTCTTTTGCAATATCTCCATTGGCTCCCTGTCTCACACAGAATAAAGTATAAGATCAGCACTCTATGTTATAAATGTATTCACAAATCAGTCCCTTCCTATCTCTGTGGCTGCCTTCATCTCTACACTCCATCTCGCTCACTACGATCAGCTTCGGATCCACTCTGTTTACGCATACCCAGATTCAAGCTCTCGACTGTTGGCCGCCGTTCTTTCTCTGTCTCTGGACCTTGCAGCTGGAATGAACCTCTTTCGCTCCGTCAAGTCTCCACACTCAGCTCTTTCATGTCTGGCCTTAAAACCCACCTCTTCCCAAAATAGCCTCCCTTCCCTGCCTCTTCCTTGTCTTCTGTTTCTCCAGTTTTAGAGTTACTCATGCGTGTGAATGACTGGTGCGAAAGCGCTTTGATTTGTCTCTGCACAAGATTCAGCCCTATATAAATACCACTATTATTATTATTATTATATGGCTGATCTGGAAAACAACTGTTGATATCAGTTTTCTCGTTTTAAACATCCGTATTAAACAAAATACTTGGTGTCGTTTACGGAAAGGTCAGTGCTGTAGAAAGAGTCATCTGACAGTAAGCATCAACAACAATCAGCTTATCGTCGGTCATGGAAATAGCAGGTTCCACGACTGCAGACAGCAGTTTCAAACATCGTGAAGCCAGCTGTATCGCATCTCTAATGTCTGGCTACTTCTCCAGCGGTAAACAGAAATATCATGCAAACCACTTGTCATAATGCATGGAATAAAACTGCCGCGTGGTGAATTTCCTGGTCGTAAACAGAAATCTAAAACATTCTTGTGTTCATGAAGAAAAAAAAACTGCCGAAATGTAGATTTTTTTGTGGTAAACAAAATTTCAAACAACCATTGTTTGTCATTGCTCGTGGAAAACGTAATTGGTAAATGGTTGATACTCTGGCCGTAAATATAATGATTTCAAGTAAAGTGTCTTTCATTGTTAATGAAGAAGGTGCCAGATTTCGAAGGCGGAAGATAAATTTAACTGGCCACAGAACTTCAGATTCTGGAGAAACTACAAGACCGTTCAACATTCTCCAGTGGAATGCTGAGGGTGTCTACAAGAAGATTCCACTTGCAGAGCTACATACAGAGAACATTGACGTGGCCTGGACACCAACCACAGGTTCACTGTCAGAGGATCCCAAACCTTCAGGATGGATAGGGAAGGAAGTCACAAAGGAGGAGTGCTGATACTCGTCAGGAATAACATCCCTGCCACTGACTTCAATGTAGACACAATCCAACCAGCTGAAATCCATGGAGTCAAGATTACCATGGACATCTCGGTTATCACCATCCTCAACCTGTACTGCCCTGCAGACTAATGTCTCTCACTGCAGACAATGCACTTACCACAAGAAAACTGTTTCGCTGTTGTTGACTTGAACAGTCACTCTACCTGTTGGGTTTACGATGAAACTGACCGCAGGGGAGATGAAGTGGAGGACTGGCAGATAGAGAACAATACGCTTCTGCTGAATGATAAAAAAAAAAAACACCACCAACATTGTTCTCTCGTCGATGGATCTCCACATCTACCCCAGACCTAACCTTTGCAACTGAAGACCTTTCCCGGAAAAGCAGCAGGCAGGTGCAGAGCCCGTTGGCAGGCAGTAACCATAGCCCAGTGCTACTGGCCATCAACCTGCAGCACAGGCCCAGCAACCCAAAGTCCTTCCACACAGGTTCCCACGCCTCTCTGGTGAATACTGCAATAGCATCAAGGTCAAAGACTTCAACACCAGTAAAGTCTTCACTTTCTTCAACCAAGCCATCTTAAAAGCAGCCTCAGAAACAATTCCATGCGGCGCTCACAAAGAACTGCAGACTGTACTGGACAAAGGAACTACAGAAGCTGGAAAAGGAAGTAGAAAAAACTGGAGGAGGTAGAGAACAATCAAATTCCAGAGAACAATGTTGCCCTCAAAGCCTGGTCTTCCAAATATCGAAAGGCCTACATTCAAGCTGCAAGAACGAGTGGGGGGTGGAGGGGGGGGGGAGAAAACAGAAAAGCTGAAATTTGACAGAGATAGAAATAAGCTCTGGAAGCTTAGCAAGGCAATGAACGATGAGGACACAAGGTCAGCCCCTGTCATGACTGAGAAAGACCAGGGGATAATGAGAGGGAAAGAAGCAGCAAACTGCTTTATAGACAGCTATGGGCAGATCAGTAACATTCTGATTCCAGAAGACAGGAAACAATAAGTTCATGATGAGCTAAAAATCCACAAGGGTGAACATGATCCACCAGAATACAGGAACAAGCCTTTCATCAAGAAGGAGATGGGGGAAGCACTGAAGACCTTGAAGGACTAGAAATCTCCTGGCCCTGACAAAGTTACCAACAAGATGCTTGAACACCTCGGCAGCAACGCGAAACCCAAACTCCTTGCTCTCTTCAATAACAGCTGGAAAAATGGGCATGTTCCACAGAACTGGCGAGAAGCTGACACGGTGCCCATCCACAAGAAGGGCAAGGACCGAACGAAAGCAGGCAGTTACCGTCCCGTCAGGCTTACCGGTTGTGTTTGAAACCTCATGGAGTGAATGATGAACACGCGCCTAGTACAGCACCTGGATAAGAACATCATCGCTCCAGAGCGGCCAGGCTTCAGGTAATGCCGTTCCACTGAGGATAACGTGACCTATATTGCCCAGAAGATCGAAGATGGCCTTCAGGACAAACAACATATTCTGACGGTGTAGATAGACGTGGAAATGGCTAATGGAAAAGGCGTTCGACAAAGTGTGGAAAATGGGTTCTGCCTGAAACTCCAAAGGTGCAGTGTGACCGGCTGTTTGAACCGGTTGATCTCCCAGTACCTGAACAATAGGAAGGTCCGAGTTCATGTGAATGGAGCATACAGTCGCTGGAAGACAATGAGAGAAGTAGTGCCCCGAGGAGGCATCTTGAGCCTAACCTTGTTCCTGATCTTCATCAACGATATCGTCAGACATCTGCTACGCAAAGTCCAGGGAGCCATATATCCTGACGATCTGGTCCTTTGGTGCTCAGAGGAACATCTTACAACAGCCAACTACAGGCTGCAGCAGGTGCTGAACGTTCTTGAGGACCTGGGAGTCGCAGTGACGCCAAACTCTTCAGCAAAGCTGCCAAATTCAAGAGGCTGCAGGATCATCCCATGAAAGACGGACTGTCTCAGCCAACTAAGGGGCGACAAGGGAGAAACAGTTTTGCCCACCAGAGTAAGTCTCTTGAACGACAACACAGAGACATCCTTGACCATGACCTCAAAGAGATCCATCAGTGTCGGGTTGGCCCTGCATGGGGAAAGGGAACACTCGGGCGTGTTCCGCCCAGCATCCCTGGTGTGGCCCCAGAGATGCTCAGAGTGGCCCTGCGAAAAAGTCCCGTACTCTTTAGTAACTCCAAACCCAAAAGAGTCCTGGACTCACGTTCATACTGACGGCTGTGCCGAGGAAGCTGTACGAAATGGTGAGGCAGGAACCTACATTTAGTGCCCAGGAGGCAGAGAAAAAAATATCAGCTTCGCTACCGGCCTTTATTACACCAATCATAAGGCTGAAGCAGAAGCCCTGAAAACAGCAGCAGCCCACACCGGGCTCAGCGCTCATGCTGCCCATAACGCAGTTCTCCTGACGAATGTCCTGCCCCTCCTGCAGGCCTTACAGTCCAATAAAAACACTTATATCAACGACCTGTCCTCCACTGTAGCCTCCCTCTGCAGGAGCCACGCTGTTGTCGTACAATGGATCCCCTCTCACTGCAGTGTGCTGAGCAATGAGCAGGTGGATGGGTTCGCCGACTACCTGCTGACTGGGTGGGAACAGGTGTCAGTGATCAGACTCAGGACAGGCCACAACCTCCAAACCACCATCTATACACTGCATTCCGCACTGGTCACTCAGCACGGTGCCCCTGTGGGACTGACAGCCAGACAACAGATCACCTGCTGCAGTCCTGCCCCCTCCATGAGGTGCTCAGGAAGAGGTACTGGCCCGACCCAACTCCACTGACCCGGAAGCTCTACAGCTGTGTGGAGAACCTGCAGTGTACAGCTGTGTGGAGGACCTGCAGTGTACAGCTGTGTGGAGAACCTGCAGCGTACAGCTGCCTTCATCCCGGAGACTACGGTGTCCATCAGACGAACGAGTAGAAGATCGTTGTTGAAGAGAAAACTCACCTCAATCGATCACCGGTTCTTATTGCAATTTGACGCCCTTTACAGGATAGCACTATAACAGGATAACGACTACAGCAATGCAAATCTGCAACAGGTTCGAAGACCAAATATAAACAATGTGTCAGGTACATCGTCCAGACAACTACCTTGACAAATCTAAAACGATACCATATCGACAAATGTATATTGTTAAATGCTCTCTTTTCCTATCCTTTTCCTTCTTTCAGTTTCAGACTGGAACGTTATAATAGAAGCGTGTGTGTGTGTGTGCGCGAGCGTGCGCGCGCGCGCGACTGTGTGTGTGTGTATGTATACGTGACAGAGGGAGAGATGTATATTCACATATGTTTAAAAATAAAAAAAAATAAAAATAAAAAAGAGTGTCATTTTAACGTTGTTTCAAATGGAAATGTTAAAGAAAACTGACACAGTCGTCTGCCTAATGAAACAGCTTCCCCACCCCCCGTTCTTACACACACACACACACACACACACACACACAAGATGAGAGGGCTGACCAGCTCCGGACTGGCTCAAGTTGCTCACTGCCCTGTCCCTGTCCCTTGCTACCACCTCTGCTGCCATTGCTGACAGTCTCCATCCGCGTCGTGATCTGTGTTTTCACGAACACTGCAGCTGTGCCGTGTGCTGTCCGTACAGCCTGTGCACTGCACCCTGACTGACATCGCTAAAGTGGCGATGGGAATCCCCGCAACGCCCTCGGCCGTCGTCTTCCTCGTGACCTGTGACCTCACGACCTCTGCCCTCTGGTGCACTGACAACCGGTTGCGTTGTCATAGGGACGTCAGCAGGAATCTCTGGTCTGTTGCTGCTGCTTCTGCCTATGTCCGGGGTTCCGGTTTCCTGTGCGTCACCACCAGCCCTTCTCTCTTGAAGAAGGCCCTCTTCCTCTTCTTCGTGGTCCCCGCTGCGATAGGGACCTGCTGTCTGATTATTGGCCATCTCTTCTTCTTCCACACTACTTCGGTACTTCCGGGGGGTGGTGGGGGTAGGGAGAGAGAGAGAGAGAGAGAGGGCGAGGGGACGAGAGAGAGAGAGAGAGAGAGAGAGAGATGAATGAGGTATCGTAAAAAGGATTGTCAGAAAGAGCATGTGACAAATGAAAGATCACATTCAGCTTAACACTTGACCACATTCACTTTGGGTGACGTGCTCTTTCCACCCAAGTGGTGCTCATACCACTGTCCAACAGCTTTTAGTTCCCCCCCCCCCCGCCCCGTCCCACACCCCGCCACACACACACACACCGCGAACGAAAGTTCACATACATCAATTCAAATTACACATTTTAAACACATGTGCACAAATCGACAAACACACAGTAACACGAATTACACATTGAAACAACATACAAAAACCAGAAATGAACGACCTTCGCAAGACCAGCAGTTCAACGACATCTATTTTAGCAGATTGCAGATGGACATCTTCGCTCTTCAAGGGAGTAGGCTCCCATGATCAGGGTCTGTGAGGGAGAATGACTCCTTGAGGGAAACCACCAGATGGAGCCAGGGAACGAGGCGCGGGATTCGCGGTGAGAAACAGCCTGTTGTGATCTTTCATCCCACCGACTGAGGGAACCCAGTGAATCCAGCTCCACTCTTCAGTGGGACAAATCAGCCTACCCAGTGCTTGTCCACCAATACTGACTTCCTTAGCAGAAGCTAAGGATTTATTCTACAATGACCCATGCACTGTCGACAGAAGAATCCCTGAAAGAGAACCACTGTCCATCCTTGGTGAACTCAGTGCCAGAATGGGAGCCGATCACAACTCCTGGCCTTCCTGTGTGGATCAGTTTGTCACTGGGGGGATGAACAGAACTGGTACAACCTGCTGCAGCTCTGTTGTCATCATGGTCTCTGCGACATGAAAAAAGAGGTCTGAATACAGAGTCACTTGGAGACGCCCTCAATTCAGGCACTGGACTGGTAGAATAGATGGGTCGCTGTGTAATGCACTGCTCCCAACTATATGCAAGAGAGAAAGGGTTGCTGAGCTGAAGACGCACTGGGTGCCATAGAGCGCCTGCCTTTGTTGGAAGAACTCGACAGAGAAACAACCCTGGCAGAACCCAGTGAGGCCCTGGACTGCCTAGCCTCTGGCAAAGAACCTGGGAAAGATGCCCCCCCCCAGCTGAAGTATTGATGTCCTGCAAAGAGACCCTCATCACTGAGCTGCATGAAATCATCCGTCTCTGTTGACGTGAAGATTAAGCGACACAAGACACGAGGGACACTAACATTGTCACACTGCACAATGAGAAAGAGTAGAGGGACGGCCGTAAGAAATACTGTAACATCTCTTCACTATCGTTGGAAAGCTCTTTGCTCAAGTCGCACTGAAGAGGATCCAGTACTTTCAGATAAAGTCTACCTAGACTTACAGAATATGTGTTTAGAATATATATCGGATAAGAAACAAGACAAGATCAAACATACATGTAGTGCAGAATATCGAGGATGGTGGAATTGGAATACCACATATCCAAACCTTTGTACATGCTTTAAAACAACCATGGATATATAGGAAAACTCAAAGTGGTCAAAAAAACATTGCGAGCACTCTGTCCTGAATTACGTTAATAACGCTATTATGGTTCAAAACGATTTATATCAAAATAAAAATCAAAGTAACTGTAACAGTTTTTGGAAAGATATATGTGTGGCATTTGATCACTTTAATAAGCATGTAAATCTAGAGACAGAGAAGGAACTTGCAGCTGAGCTAATCTTTTATTTGTATTTGTTGTATTTGTATTTGTATTTGTATTGCTTTTTGTGAAATTCGAGCTGCTCTCCCCAGGGAGAGCGCGTCGCTATACTACAGCGCCACCCTTTTTTTCTTTTCTTTTTTTTTTTTCCTGCGTGCAGTTTTATTTGCTTATCCTATCGAAGTGAATTTTTCTGAAGAATTTTGCCGGGGACAACCCTTTTGTTGCCGTGGGTTCTTTTACGTGCGCTAAGTGCATGCTGCACACGGGACCTCGGTTTATCGTCTCATCCGAATGACTAGCGTCCAGACCACCACTCAAGGTCTAGTGGAGGGGGAGAAAATATCGGCGGCTGAGCCGTGATTCGAACCAGCGCGTTCAGATTCTCTCGCTTCCTAGGCGGACGCGTTACCTCTAGGCCATCACTCCACATGATAATGACAATAACAATGATAATGACATTATAATGACAAATTTAAAGTCAGTAAAAGCGATTTCTGTTTTCACTCCTGGACTGCCAAAAAATCCTTTTTTAAGATATCATAGACGAAAGCGGAAAATTTCTTACGAGCGTTTTTTTGTTTTGTTTGTTTTGTTTTGTTTTTGTTTTTTGTTTTTTTGTTTTGTTTTTTGTTTTGTTTGTTTTTGTTTGCTTTTCTTCTTTTTTCTTTTTTTTAATAGGATATAACTGCTAATTATCTTTATTACTTTGGTTGCGTAGTAGCAGTCAAAGAATATGTGCGAACAAAAAAATGTAAAGCAACGAAAGTAATGGAAGAAGAAAAGCATTTCAAATCTTAACTAGTGTACATAGAGGTTCAAAACTATGTAAAAATGTATTATTGAACAAAGCGGAAATGTCTTATAGAAGTCTTTTGTTAGCTGGAAAAAAATTGAATACTGAAATAGAATGGAGGACAGCATTAAAAAAGAAAAAGAAGCGAAACGTATCAAAGAAATACAGCTGAAATTGTTCCAGCTCAGCATATGCCATAACATTTTAGCATCCAACAGCATGCTACAGAAAATGGGATTATTGGAAAATGACAGATGTGAATTTTGTTCCACTGAAAAGGATACTGTTGATCACTACCTTTGGTTGTGTCGATGCTCACAGAGTTTCTGGGCTGGGTTTGAAAAACCATTAAGAAAAGATGTCAACGCCGTGCTGAATTGACTTTTAATCTAGAACTCGTGCTGTTTGCCACAGACACCAAACCAAAACAGACAACATATTTGGTCTTGTATTGCTCTTTGCAAAGTTTTATATCTATAAATGGAGGTTCAATAAATCCAATTCTATTATTCAAGCATACCAGTAGGAACTTAAGAAACAACACAAACTGAAATTAAGATTAAGTGACTTTGAAAGGAAGTGGATCAATTATTCGTCGTTGATCGAATAACCCCCCCCCCCCTCCCACCCCCACCCCACAAAAAAGAAAGACAAAGTGTATGTGTGTATGTATGTGTGTATATTGGTGTATATATGTATGTATATAGGTGCATATGTATGTATGTTATATATATATATATATTCCTGCATCGACTGATGTAGAAGAGGTATGGAGCACCTTTAGAGATGCTGTGTACACAGCAGCAGCTGACACACTCGGCTTTGTACAGAGGAGCCACAAAGACTGGTTTGACGAGAACGACTCTGGAATCTCCAAGCTCCTGAACACACTGCATATACGACATCAGGATCACATTTCCGATAAAGATTGCCAGAGGAAGAATAACCAGTACTTGCAAACCAAGGAACTCGTACAGAAGAGGCTGTGTGAGATGAAGAACACCTGGTGGGAGAGAAAGTCCGAAGAGCTTCAGTCCGCTGCTGATGCTCACGACATGAAGACCTTCCATGATGGTCTCTGAGCTGTGTATGGGCCGAGAGTCACAGGATCAACCCCTGTCCGAGCCTTGGACCAGACCACCCTCCTGACAGACAAGAAAGACATCCTTGCCCGCTGGGCAGAGCACTTCAACACCCTCCTCAACATGGACTCGTCCGTATCTGACGAGGTAATTGCAGCCCTCTCACAGCTACCAGTCAATGACTCGCTAGCTGTCCCTCCCACCAAGGCCTGAAGATGACAACGTCGGGAAAAGCACCAGGAGCGGATGGAATCCAGGCCGACATCTAAAAGTAGGAGGGGAGGTGCTGACAGCAAGCTGATCGCCCTGTTCCAGTCTATTTGGGAGAGAGAGCAGGTCCCCAGGATTTTAAGGATGCTTCAATTGTCCACATTTATAAACGGAAGGGAAATAAAACATCCTGCGATAACCACTGTGGAATCTGTCTCCTCTGCATTGCTGGCAAGATCTTCGCCCGCATCATACTGAACAGACTGGTTGAACATGTCTCCAACACAGTCATCCCTGAAGCACAGTGCGGCTTCCGCTCAGGCAGGGGAACATGTGACATGGTGTTTGCCGTTCGCCAGATGCAAGAGAAGTGCCATGGGCAGAACAAGGGGCTCCACATGGTTTTTGTAGACCTGACTAAGGCCTTCAACACGGTGAACTGCCGTGGTCTGTGGAAGATCCTCCTAAAGTTCGGCTGCCCAGAGAGCCTAATCCAGCTGGTTGCGTCATTCCACAATGGCATGCAGGCGAGAGTACAGGAAAATACTGACATGTCAGATCCGTTCCCTGTGGTAAATGGAGTGAATCAGGGCTGCGTCCTGGCACCCACACTGTTCTCCATTCTCTTCTCTGCCATGCTGATTGACGCCTTCCAAGACTGTGACCGGGGCATCTACATTCAGTTTCGCACAGATGGCAAACTTTTCAACCTGCGGCGACTCCATGCTAGGTGCTGTGTGTTTGAGGCACTGTTGAGAGAGTTCATTTTTGCTGATGACTGCGCGCTTGCTGCACACACTGACCCATGAGGACATGCAGTTCATTATGGACAGGTTCTCAAGCTCCTGCAGGCGCTTTGGACTCACCATCAGCCTCAGCAAGACCGACTCCATGTATCAACCAGCTAGCTCACAGAACGCCAGTGCCTCCCCCCCACCTGCAATCAAGATCGATGACACAGAGATCAAGTCAGTCGACACGTTTTGCTACCTGGGCAGCACCCTATAATAATAATAATAATAATAATAATAATAATAATAATGATAATAATGGATACTTATGTAGCACACTATCAAGAACTCCGCTCTAGGTGCTTTACAAAAAAGCTTTTGTTAACATAAAAACATTACATTAATGTTACATACTCACACCAAAATGTGACTACACACACACACACACACACACACACACACACACACACACACACACACACACACACACACACACACACACACTATGCAGCAACGGAGCCCTTGATGCAGAAGTGACGCTGTGCATCGCCAAGGCCAGCTCCGCCTTTGGCAGACTCAACAACAGGTTGTCGAACAACAAAGGCATCAGGCACAGCACCAAAATCAAAACCTACAGAGCTGTTGTACTGACCACCTTGTTGTACTGCTGTGAAACATGGACGACGTATCGCCGTCACATTCAACAATTTGAGCAGTTTCACCAGAGATGCCTACGAAAGATCCTTGGCATAAAGTGCCAAGACAGGGTCTCCAACTTCCAGGTTCTAGAGGAGC
>NC_134881.1:710100-730100 GCF_041734735.1 Babylonia areolata | reverse complement strand
GTTGATAAATGACGAAAGAGATAACTTTGAATGGTGGTCCGGGTGCTAGTCTTTCTGAGGAAAGCGTTTATGGATCGATAGATACGCTTTGCTACTTCCTTGAAACAGACTGCGTCGCTACAGTGCTGCATAACATATTTTTTCATGGTCTTGTTTTCGTATATATATTTTGTATCGTGTCAGAAGTTGGTTTTCCAGGCCATTCTGTCAGAGGCAACACTGTGCTGTCCGAAGGTTTTTCTCTTACAAAATGGCCTGGGAAACCCCCTTCTGACCTGAAACAAAATATATATACGAAAACAGGATCAAGAAAAAAAAAAGTTGTCCAGCACTGTAGCGACGCATACTGTACGGGAACATCAACCTGAATTACACTCCGGAAAAATTAACACAACTCAACAAAACACAACAGAACTAAATACAATGCAATGAAATACAATGCAATGCAGGAGTGAACCTTGGTCTTCCTGAAATCACACATTAAAGACAAACAAGTTGTCGTGTGGAAGGGATGTTTTGAATAATTATTTGTTTACTCATGACTCCCACACAAACAGCAGACCACCAAAAATGAGATATATTTTACAATTTTTATTCACACATTCACAACATGTCGTAGGGAAAAGGCAGACAAGAGAACGGGACAAAATGATATATTCTAGCTAGCCTACAAATAGACAAGAGTACTACTCCACCAACCCAACCCACTCTATACCTCTACCCGGCGATAAAAATAATAATTCCCAAAGTCAAAGGGTGATGGGTGACGAATAAATTGAGAAAAACAAACAAAGAAACGAACAGAACAAACTATGCCCCTATGAAGCCATTATGTTCCCTCAACCCTCTCCCCCTAAGACACAGTCAATTCATCCAGGTGATGCGGTGGCACAGTCGGCTGGAGGGCACCTCAGGTCGGGGTTTGGCTGGGCATGGTCCTCGGAGCGACTTCAGTACTCTGGACCTCAGCAGGACACCAGTTCATTAGATGAACGGCTCAAACAGCTGCAACACAAAGCGTTTGCTAAAAATTCCACTAAAGGTAGTATTTGAATTGAGCTAAAGGAGAGGGGTATTTATAAAAGAGACGTTGTGACTTCAGCGGGGCTTACAATAGCATTACCACATTATTCCAAGAAATGTACACAGATGTTTCCCTCAGTTGGGTTACGTGTTTTCACATATCATACGGAAAAAAAACACCTGGATGAATGAAAACAATTCACGCATTCGTACAACAGTTACTTCCCCCCAGACCAACCTCCACTTGGGGAAAAAAACAATATATATGAAGTGACCAGCGAGTAAACGACAACGCGCATGAGAGCCGTTTTTGGTCCTGATTTTACTTTCTTACTGCGCTATGGAAATAAATGTGATGCGCAAGAAAATAACGAGACAATTAGCTATGAGGTCCGAACTTGGACGACTAGAATGAAAAACAGCAACAATCTATAGTGACATTTTTATCTATGAAGTTCACATTAATTGTGTGTTGACATAGATATATTAATAATAAGGACAAGAAAGGACAAATATCAATCCTATCCAACAGCAAAATACATGTCTTGGCGTGTGAAAAATGCCGCGCACAAAATAAAAGAAAAAAGAGGACTGGATCCCCGTATGTGTGCACACAGTAATTATATTATTCTATGGCAAAGAGAAGGGGGAACAAATATTTACAATATAATTATGTACACATATTAGACGCGTCTCCAAAAAACTAATGCATGAGGATTAAAAAAAATAATGATAAAAAAACCACCGCCCTACCGGGAAAATGAACTAATACTAAAATGAAGAAATAACCGAGGAAACTTATGGGTTTTTTAATATATATATATATATATATATATATCTATAACCAGCATGAAACAACGAAATAACTTTTGGGTTCGAACCTAGCTTCTGAACAATCTTTCTGCTTACCTCAGCAGCTGCTGGGTCGACGGGTAGAAATACCGTGTGGCAGAGACCGGGTGCCTAATCCGGGTGCCACACTCTGGTCAGTGAAGAGGCAGGAGACAAACTTGAAAGAGACTGGGTGGTGGGGGGAGGGGTCCTTTCCAGTTCCAGATGATGTGAAACTATTCCTGCTCAACACTCAATTATTACACTCATTGAAGAGAGGCCACAGGGTCGGAGAGATACTGGGGATCTTTAGGGAGTACATAGATGAACAGGTACCCCTATCCGCCCAACAGAGCGTAGAAGCTCTCGACCACCATACGCCGTTGAAATTCTGGAAGCGAATGACTTTAATGTCTGTATGTTGGGTGAACTTTTACCTCCTATAACTAAGTGAGGAATCTTGAAGCGCGAGCCTGTACAAGGAGTATGTAAAGCACGTGCAAGAGCTGAAAGGACAACCGAGACAACACGGATTGGAGCGGAAGAGAAGGAGCAGGGGGGAGAAAGAAAGCAAGGGGAAAAAACAACTGAGGTGAGATATGTACATGTGTGATCACGTTCGGCACGGCCAAGTGACAATAGTGTACAGGAGGGGCCTTATGCGCTAAATCCGTGACACAAGTAGAGACCATTAGTGAATTAACATTTCTCGGACTGATCATTTCTAACGATTTGAAATGGGATAGAAATAGGGAAACAAATAGTAAGAAAGCACAACAGCGCCTGTACTTTCTTCTGCTTCTCAAAAAGTTCGGACGTAAAACAATTAAAATAAATAAAAAATAAATAAATAAAAAATAATAATAATGATAAAGAAATCATGGTTTATTTCTACAGAGCTGCCATTGAAAGTGTATACCTTCGCTGTTACTGTTTGGTACGAAAACGTTTCTAAGGCAGAAATCACAGCTCTGAACAAAATTGCAAAAACTGCCTCCATGATTATCAGAGCTGACCTGCCATCCCTGGACGACATACACCATAAGCAACTGCTCTGAAAGGAAGCTCAATCAGCCAGGACGAATCACATCAAACGTTTTGGATTTTCGAGATGCTCCCCTCGGGATGTCGGGACAGAAGTATTAGAACCAAAACCAGTCGCTTCGCCAATAGCCTTTTACCGAAAACAGTCAATGTCTCTCGAACAAACCCAAAATATAAACAAACTCAATATGTTTAAAGAGGATTCAGCCACCATTTACTTGAAGATCAAGTCATCAGCCCCGTCCGTATATAGTGTGTAACATGCCACTTATGTACCCACGCGCGCGCGCGCGCGCGTGTGTGTGTGTGTGTGCGCGCGCGCGCGCGCGTGAGTGTGTATGTGTTCGTGTGAGTGCGCATGCACAAGTGCTTATACTGATATGCACATGTGTCTAAATTTCTACTATTACCCCGGTATACCTGTTAATAAAGACATAGCATTTACGGTGTCAACACCATGGGGGCAGTAGTGTTGGATGGTCCTCCAAACACACCATGGGGGCAGTAGTGTTGGATGGTCCTCCAAACACACCATGGGGGCAGTAGAGCTGGATGGTCCTCCAAACACACCATGGGGGCTGGCAGTAGTGTTGGATGGTCCTCCAAACACACCATGGGGGCAGTAGTGCTGGATGGTCCTCCAAACACACCATGGGGGCAGTAGTGTTGGATGGTCCTCCAAACACACCATGGGGGCCGGCAGTAGTGCTGGATGGTCCTCCAAACACAACATGGGGGCAGTAGTGTTGGATGGTCCTCCAAACACACCATGGGGGCAGTAGTGCTGGATGGTCCTCCAAACACACCATGGGGGCAGTAGTGCTGGATGGTCCTCCAAACACACCATGGGGGCAGTAGTGTTGGATGGTCCTCCAAACACACCATGGGGGCAGTAGTGCTGGATGGTCCTCCAAACACACCATGGGGGCAGTAGTGTTGGATGATCCTCCAAACACACCATGGGGGCCGGCAGTAGTGTCGGATAGTCCTCCAAACACACCATGGGGGCAATAGTGCTGGATGGTCCTCCAAACACACCATGGGGGCTGGCAGTAGTGTTGGATGGTCCTCCAAACACACCATGGGGGCAGTAGTGCTGGATGGTCCTCCAAACACACCATGGGGGCAGTAGTGCTGGATGGTCCTCCAAACACACCATGGGGGCAGTAGTGCTGGATGGTCCTCCAAACACACCATGGGGGCAGTAGTGCTGGATGGTCCTCCAAACACACCATGGGGGCCGGCAGTAGTGTTGGATGGTCCTCCAAACACACCATGGGGGCAGTAGTGCTGGATGGTCCTCCAAACACACCATGGGGGCAGTAGTGCTGGATGGTCCTCCAAACACACCATGGGGGCAGTAGTGCTGGATGGTCCTCCAAACACACCATGGGGGCTGGCAGTAGTGCTGGATGGTCCTCCAAACACACCATGGGGGCAGTAGAGCTGGATGGTCCTCCAAACACACCATGGGGGCAGTAGTGCTGGATGGTCCTCCAAACACACCATGGGGGCAGTAGTGTTGGATGGTCCTCCAAACACACCATGGGGGCAGTAGTGTTGGATGGTCCTCCAAACACACCATGGGGGCAGTAGTGTTGGATGGTCCTCCAAACACACCATGGGGGCCGGTAGTAGTGTCGGATGGTCCTCCAAACACACCATGGGGGCAGTAGTGCTGGATGGTCCTCCAAACACAACATGGGGGCAGTAGAGCTGGATGGTCCTCCAAACACACCATGGGGGCAGTAGTGTTGGATGGTCCTCCAAACACACCATGGGGGCCGGCAGTAGTGTCGGATAGTCCTCCAAACACACCATGGGGGCAATAGTGCTGGATGGTCCTCCAAACACACCATGGGGGCTGGCAGTAGTGTTGGATGGTCCTCCAAACACACCATGGGGGCAGTAGTGCTGGATGGTCCTCCAAACACACCATGGGGGCAGTAGTGTTGGATGGTCCTCCAAACACACCATGGGGGCAGTAGTGTTGGATGGTCCTCCAAACACACCATGGGGGCAGTAGTGTTGGATGGTCCTCCAAACACACCATGGGGGCAGTAGTGCTGGATGGTCCTCCAAACACACCATGGGGGCTGGCAGTAGAGCTGCCTGGTCCTCCAAACACACCATGGGGGCCGGCAGTAGTGTCGGATGGTCCTCCAAACACACCATGGGGGCTGGCAGTAGTGTTGGATGGTCCTCCAAACACACCATGGGGGCTGGCAGTAGTGCTGGATGGTCCTCCAAACACACCATGGGGGCAGTAGTGCTGGAGGGTCCTCCAAACACACCATGGGGGCAGTAGTGCTGGATGGTCCTCCAAACACACCATGGGGGCAGTAGTGCTGGATGGTCCTCCAAACACACCATGGGGGCTGGCAGTAGTGCTGGATGGTCCTCCAAACACACCTATGGGGGCAGTAGTGCTGGATGGTCCTCCAAACACACCATGGGGCTGGCAGTAGTGTTGGATGGTCCTCCAAACACACCATGGGGGCAGTAGTGCTGGATGGTCCTCCAAACACACCATGGGGGCTGGCAGTAGTGTTGGATGGTCCTCCAAACACACCATGGGGGCAGTAGTGTTGGATGGTCCTCCAAACACACCATGCGGGCAGTAGTGCTGGATGGTCCTCCAAACACACCATGGGGACAGTAGTGTTGGATGGTCCTCCAAACACACCATGGGGGGCAGTAGTGTTGGATGGTCCTCCAAACACACCATGGGGCGGCAGTAGAGCTGGATGGTCCTCCAAACACACCATGGGGGCCGGCAGTAGTGCTGGATGGTCCTCCAAACACACCATGGGGGGCAGTAGAGCTGGATGGTCCTCAAAACACACCATGGGGGCTGGCAGTAGTGCTGGATGGTCCTCCAAACACACCATGGGGGCAGTAGAGCTGGATGGTCCTCCAAACACACCATGGGGGCTGGCAGTAGTGTTGGATGGTCCTCCAAACACACCATGGGGGCAGTAGTGTTGGATGGTCCTCCAAACACACCATGGGGGCTGGCAGTAGTGCTGGATGGTCCTCTAAACACACCATGGGGGGCAGTAGTGTTGGATGGTCCTCCAAACACACCATGGGGGCAGTAGTGTTGGATGGTCCTCCAAACACACCATGGGGGCAGTAGAGCTGGATGGTCCTCCAAACACACCATGGGGGCCGGCAGTAGTGTTGGATGGTCCTCCAAACACACCATGGGGGCCGGCAGTAGTGCTGGATGGTCCTCCAAACACACCATGGGGGCTGGCAGTAGTGCTGGATGGTCCTCCAAACACACCATGGGGGCTGGCAGTAGTGTTGGATGGTCCTCCAAACACACCGTGGGGGCAGTAGTCCTGGATGGTCCTCCAAACACACCATGGGGGCAGTAGTGCTGGATGGTCCTCCAAACACACTATGGGGGCAGTAGTCCTGGATGGTCCTCCAAACACACCATGGGGGCAGTAGTGTTGGATGATCCTCCAAACACACCATGGGGGCAGTAGTGTCGGATGATCCTCCAAACACACCATGGGGGCAGTAGTGTCGGATGGTCCTCCAAACACACCATGGGGGCAGTAGTGCTGGATGGTCCTCCAAACACACCATGGGGGCAGTAGTGTTGGATGGTCCTCCAAACACACCATGGGGGCAGTAGTGCTGGATGGTCCTCCAAACACACCATGGGGGCAGTAGTGCTGGATGGTCCTCCAAACACACCATGGGGGCTGGCAGTAGTGTTGGATGGTCCTCCAAACACACCATGGGGGCAGTAGTGCTGGATGGTCCTCCAAACACACCATGGGGGCTGGCAGTAGAGCTGCCTGGTCCTCCAAACACACCATGGGGGCCGGCAGTAGTGTCGGATGGTCCTCCAAACACACCATGGGGGCAGTAGTGCTGGATGGTCCTCCAAACACACCATGGGGGCTGGCAGTAGAGCTGCCTGGTCCTCCAAACACACCGTGGGGGCTGGCAGTAGTGTTGGATGGTCCTCCAAACACACCATGGGGGCTGGCAGTAGTGCTGGATGGTCCTCCAAACACACCATGGGGGCAGTAGTGCTGGATGGTCCTCCAAACACACCATGGGGGCAGTAGTGTTGGATGGTCCTCCAAACACACCATGGGGGCAGTAGAGCTGGATGGTCCTCCAAACACACCATGGGGGCCGGCAGTAGTGTTGGATGGTCCTCCAAACACACCGTGGGGGCTGGCAGTAGTGTTGGATGGTCCTCCAAACACACCATGGGGGCCGGCAGTAGTGTTGGATGGTCCTCCAAACACACCATGGGGGCTGGCAGTAGTGTTGGATGGTCCTCCAAACACACCATGGGGGCAGTAGTGCTGGATGGTCCTCCAAACACACCATGGGGGCTGGCAGTAGTGTTGGATGGTCCTCCAAACACACCATGGGGGCAGTAGTGCTGGATGGTCCTCCAAACACACCATGGGGGCCGGCAGTAGTGCTGGATGGTCCTCCAAACACACCATGGGGGCAGTAGTGTTGGATGGTCCTCCAAACACACCATGGGGGCCGGCAGTAGTGTTGGATGGTCCTCCAAACACACCATGGGGGCCGGCAGTAGTGCTGGATGGTCCTCCAAACACACCATGGGGGCAGTAGTGCTGGATGGTCCTCCAAACACACTATGGGGGCAGTAGTACTGGATGGTCCTCCAAACACACCATGGGGGCTGGCAGTAGTGCTGGATGGTCCTCCAAACACACCATGGGGGCAGTAGTACTGGATGGTCCTCCAAACACACCATGGGGGCTGGCAGTAGTGCTGGATGGTCCTCCAAACACACCATGGGGGCAGTAGTGTTGGATGGTCCTGCAAACACACCATGGGGGCTGGCAGTAGTGCTGGATGGTCCTCCAAACACACCATGGGGGCAGTAGTGTTCGATGGTCCTCCAAACACACCATGGGGGCAGTAGTGTTGGATGGTCCTCCAAACACACCATGGGGGCTGGCAGTAGTGCTGGATGGTCCTCCAAACACACCATGGGGGCAGTAGTGCTGGATGGTCCTCCAAACACACCATGGGGGCAGTAGTGCTGGATGGTCCTCCAAACACACCATGGGGGCTGGCAGTAGTGTTGGATGGTCCTCCAAACACACCGTGGGGGCTGGCAGTAGTGTTGGATGGTCCTCCAAACACACCATGGGGGCTGGCAGTAGTGTTGGATGGTCCTCCAAACACACCGTGGGGGCTGGCAGTAGTGTTGGATGGTCCTCCAAACACACCATGGGGGCAGTAGTGCTGGATGGTCCTCCAAACACACCATGGGGGCCGGCAGTAGTGCTGCCGCGACTCTCACTGAAGTGGTGAGGGGAATCCCCGCCACGCCTTCGATCCTTCATCTTCGTCGTGACCTGTGACCTCGCAACCTCTGCTCTCTAGTGCACTAATAACCAATTGCGTTGTCACAGGGACGTCACTTGGTGTTCGTCTGGTACCGGCGACATGGTCAGCTGGTGCTGCTGTTGCTGCTACTTCTGCCTATGTCCGGGGTTCCGGTTTCCTGTGCGTCACCACCAGCCCTTCTCTCTTGAAGAAGGCCCTCTTCCTCTTCTTCGTGGTCCCCGCTGCGATAGGGACCTGCTGTCTGATTATTGGCCACCTCTTCTTCTTCCACACTACTTCGGTACTTCCGGGGGGTGGAGTGGAGAGAGAGAGAGAGAGAGAGAGAGAGAGAGACAGAGACAGAGACAGAGACAGAGAGAGACAGAGAGAGACAGAGAGAGAAAATGATGATGATGAGTGAGGTATCGTAAGGATTGTCAGAAAGAGCATGTGACAAATGAAAGATCATGTTTAGCTTTCATTTGGCCACATACACTTTGGGTGACGTTCTCTTTCCACTCCAAGTGGTGCTCATCTCACTGTCCAACAGCTTTCAGTTTCGACACTTTGCTTCGGCTACCTGCTGCTTTGATGACATGTGAATCATGATGACATGTGAATCATCTCTCATAATGTCAAAGACATTGTTAAATACAGGCTTGTTTCATCATCTTTAACAATGTTAATTTTAACGGGTTTAGACTGGAAATTATCAACAATGACAGACTGGAATCGATCAGTGAGATAAGATTTGAACCAGTTTAGAACAGTACCCTTGATACCAAATGTGAAATGGAGACGGGGAAGAAGGCATACGCACATGCTGACCACACCCCTACCTCCTACACACACACACACACACACACACACACACACACACACACACACACACACACACACATACACACACGTTCACAGACACACTCACACACACACACACATTCTTTCTAGAAAATGATAACGATCAACTGAATCCACGTTTGGTATGTACCGCTGATCCATATTCCCTCTCTATTCGCTTCATCCCCTTCCTTCCCTTAGGCGCACTCTGGATCAGGGACCTTCTCATATTCACATCAATAACAGTTCAAAGTTTGCCATAAAAAGACAATCGTCCAAAACCAGTAAAAGACAAAAATCAAAACAGTTTTCAGATAAATGCTTGACGACGTGCATTGACAGACATGCATACATACTCACATAACATGTGCATACATACATACAAGGAGACGGACTGTCACACCCTCTCTACAAGAGTACAGGCCAAGAACCCCCACCCACCCTGTTCTAACACCCAGACAACACACACACACACACACACACACACACACACACACACACATACGCACGCACGCACGCGCGCGCGCACACACACACACACACACACACACACACACACACACACACACACCAGAAAGGTAACCACTTTTCATCCTTGGTGAACTCAGTGCCAGAATGGGAGCCGACCACAACTCCTGGCCTCCCTGTGTGGATCAGTTTGTCACTGGGGGGATGAACAGAACTGGTACAACCTGCTGCAGCTCTGTTGTCATCATGGTCAAAAAAAGGAAGCCTCAATAGACCCTTGGAGACACCCTCAATTCATGCACTGGCCTGACAGAACAGATGGAGCGCTGGGTAAGGCACTGCTCCCAACAATATGCAAGGGAGACAGGGTCGCCGAAGACGCACTGAGTGCCATAGCGCGCCTGCCTGTGTTGGAAGAACTCGACAGAGCATCAACAGAGCATCAACCCGCATAGAACTCAGTGAGACCGTGGACTGCCTAGCCTCTGGCAAAGAACCTGGGAAAGATGGCCCCCCAGCTGAAGTATTGATGTCCTGCAAAGAGACCCTCATCACTGAGCTGCATGAAATCATCCGTCTCTGTTGACGTGAAGATTAAGCGACACAAGACACGAGGGACACTAACATTGTCACACTGCACAATGAGAAAGAGTAGAGGGACGGCCGTAAGAAATACTGTAACATCTCTTCAGTATCGTTGGAAAGCTCTTTGCTCAAGTCGCACTGAAGAGGATCCAGTACTTGCAGAGAAAGTCTACCTAGACTCGCAGTGTGGTTTCCGAACCAAGAGGTCTACCATCGATATTGTCTTCCCCTTCAGACAGCTACAGGAAATGTTCATGGATCAAAGGCAGCCATTGTTCATAAATCACAAGAAAACCTCTGATCTGGTCAACAGGAACGGCCTCTTCAACACCTTCCTCTAGATCAGATGCCCATCAGTGCTCTGTAGCATCATTACACCTTTCCATGAACATCAGATGCCTTGGACATACGAGGGTGAGGGAAACAGGGCCGCGTCCTTACAGCCACCCCGTGTGGGGCCTTTGTTGCCATCTTGCTGAAACAGAGGGGAGCTTGTCCAAAGTTCAGTTGAAATGATTACAGAACTTCTTTTTTTACAGACATTTCAGCAGTCACTGCACACTCAGCTGAAAATCTTCAGCAGCTCATGAGCTGCTTCGGCGAGGCTTGAGAGACATGGCACTCACCGTCAGTCTGGAGACAACACACGTCACAGAGCATGGTGTCGACGTACCATTCAACATCGACATCTCTGGCCATGAACTGGACGTCGTTCATGACATTGTGTACCTCAGTTAAACGACCTCGTGTTCCCTTACTCTTGACATCGAGCAGTGGGAACGCTGAAGAAGATGAAGAAGTCATCGAGTTGTGGGAACGCTGAAGAAGAAGAAGAAGATATCGAGCTGTGGGAATGCTGAAGAAGAAGAAGAAGACATCGAGTTGTGGGAACGCTGAAGAAGAAGACATCGAGCGGTGGGAACGCTGAAGAAGAAGACATCGAGCTGTGGGAACGCTGAAGAAGAAAAAGACATCTAATTGTGGGAACGCTGAAGAAGAAGACATCGAATTGTGGGAATGCTGAAGAAGAAGACATCGAGTTGTGGGAACGCTGAAGAAGAAGACATCGAGTTGTGGGAATGCTGAAGAAGAAAAAGACACCGAGTTGCGGGAACGCTGAAGAAGAAGACATCGAATTGTGGGAATGCTGAAGAAGAAGACATCGAGTTGTGGGAACGCTGAAGAAGAAGACATCGAATTGTGGGAATGCTGAAGAAGAAGACGACATCGAGTTGTGGGAAAGCTGAAGAAGAAGACATCGTGCTGTGGGAACGCTGAAGAAGAAGAAGACACCGAGTTGCGGGAACGCTGAAGAAGACATCGAGTTATGGGAACGCTGAAGAAGAAGACATTGAGTTGTGGGAACGCTGAAGAAGAAGACATCGAGTTGTGGGAACGCTGAAGAAGAAGACATTGAGTTGTGGGAACGCTGAAGAAGAAGACATCGAGTTATGGGAACGCTGAAGAAGAAGAAGAAGACGACATCGAGTTGTGGGAACGCTGAAGAAGAAGACATCGAGTTATGGGAACGCTGAAGAAGAAGAAGACATCGAGTTGTGGGAATGCTGAAGATGAAGAAGAAGACATCGAGCTGTGGGAATGCTGAAGAAGAAGAAGAAGAAGACATCGAGCTGTGGGAATGCTGAAGAAGAAGAAGAAGACATCGAGCTGTGGGAACGCTGAAGAAGAAGAAGACATCGAGTTGTGGGAACGCTGAAGAAGAAGACATCGACTTGTGGGAATGCTGAAGAAGAAGACATCGAGTTGTGGGAACGCTGAAGAAGACATCGAGCTGTGGGAACGCTGAAGAAGAAGACATGGAGTTGTGGGAAAGCTGAAGAAGAAGACATCGAGTTGTGGGAACGCTGAAGAAGACATCGAGCTGTGGGAACGCTGAAGAAGAAGACATGGAGTTGTGGGAAAGCTGAAGAAGAAGACATCGAGTTGTGGGAACGCTGAAGAAGAAGAAGAAAAAGACATCGAGTTGCAGGAACGCTGAAAAGGAAGACATGGAGTTGTGGGAACGCTGAAGAAGAAGACATCGACCTGTGGGAACGGTGAAGAAGAAGAAGACACCGAGTTGCGGGAACGCTGAAGAAGACATTGAGCTGTGAGGAAGCTGAAGAAGAAGACGACATCGAGTTGTGGGAACGCTGAAGAAGACGACATCGAGTTGTGGGAACGCTGAAGAAGAAGACGACATCGAGTTGTGGGAACGCTGAAGAAGAAGACATCGAATTATGGGAACGCTGAAGAAGAAGACATGGAGTTGTGGGAACGCTGAAGAAGAAGACATCGACCTGTGGAAACGCTGAAGAAGAAGACATCGAGTTGTGGGAACGCTGAAGAAGACGACATCGAGTTGTGGGAACGCTGAAGAAGAAGAAGACATCGAGTTATGGGAACGCTGAAGAAGAAGAAGAAGAAGACATCGAGTTGTGAGAACGCTGAAGAAGAAGACATCGAGTTGGGGGGTAGCTGAAGAAAAGGACATCGAACTGTGGGAACGCTGAAGAAAAAGGCATCGAACTGTGGGAACGCTGAAGAAGAAGACATCGAGTTGTGGGAACGCTGAAGAAGAAGACATCGAGTTGTGGGAACGCTGAAGAAGAAGAAGACATCGACCTGTGGGAACGCTGAAGAAGAAAACATCGAGCTGTCGGAACGCTGAAGAAGAAGAAGACATCGATCTGAAGAAGTGTATTGGCATGACAGCTGCCACTGTATCCAAGCTGACAAAGAGAGTATGGAATAACTGAACAGAAGGCTGACGGAGCACACCAAGAGATTAAATGAAGTATGTGTTGAAATGTTGAAACAACTTGTAGAAAATGGATCCGTCGCCATTGGTATGATATAACGACGTGCTGGAGTACGGGTTAAATGCCCAGTTTGAACGGGGGAGGGTGGGGACACATAATAATTATTTCTTCTTCTATTTTCGGTCTGCAAGTATATTTCTATTGCTATCAAAGTGGATTTTTCTAAAGAATGTTCCCAGGCCAACCCTTTTGTTGCCAGTTGTTCCTGTCCTCAAGCAGGGCACTCCTAGAGCTTAACTGTTACAGACACATCTCTTTAACGTCACAAACTGGAAATCTGATGAGAAAATATTGCATTGCATTGTATTGTATTGCATTGCATTGTATTATATTGTATTTATTGTATTGCACTGTATTTATCGCATTCCCTTGTATTGCATTGCACTGCATTGTGTTGCATTGCACTGTGTTTATCACATTGCCTTGTATTGCATTGTACAGTGTTACTTTTTGTCCCAACAAAATGTCGATGTATGAAGATCGGGCAGCCGTCTCCACGCAGAGCGTCATCACGGTACAGCGCCGCCCACATAATAATTATTTCTTCTTTTTTTTCTATTTTCAGTCTGCAAGTATATTTCTGTTGCTATCAAAGTGGATTTTTCTCAACAATTTTCCCTGGACAACCCTTTTGTTGCCATGGGTTCTGTTTTATTGCGTGCTGCACACGAGACCTCGGTTTATTGCCCCGTCAATATGACGACGTCCTAGACCGCAAATCAAGATGCAGTGTTAAGGGAAGCGAAAAAACCCGTGGTCACTCGCTACCTCGTCAGGCACAACACCACTACCCACCACTCCACTAAGTATGATTGAACTTCCTTTGTCAGGCACAACACCACCACTCCACTAAGTATGATTGAACTTCCTTTGTCAGACACAACACCACCACTCCACTAAGTATGATTGAACTTCCTTTGTCAGGCACAACACCACCACTCCACTAAGTATGATTGAACTTCCTTTTGTCAGACACAACACCACCACTCCACTAAGTATGATTGAACTTCCTTTTGTCGGGCACAACACTACCACTCCACTAAGTATGATTGAACTTCCTTTTGTCAGGCACAACACCACCACTCCACTAAGTATGATTGAACTTCCTTTTGTCGGGCACAACACCACCACTCCACTAAGTATGATTGAACTTCCTTTTGTCGGGCACAACACCACCACTCCACTAAGTATGATTGAACTTCCTTTTGTCAGGCACAACACTACCACTCCACTAAGTATGATTAAACTTCCTTTTGTCAGGCACAACACCACCACTCCACTAAGTATGATTGAACTTCCTTTGTCAGGCACAACACCACCACTCCACTAAGTGTGATTGAACTTCCTTTGTCAGACACAACACCACTACACCACCACTCCACTAAGTATGATTGAACTTCCTTTGTCAGACACAACACCACTACCCACCACTCCACTAAGTATGACTGAGCTTCCTTTGTCAGGCAAAACACCACCACTCCACTAAGTATGATTGAACTTCCTTTGTCAGACACAACACCACTACACCACCACTCCACTAAGTATGATTGAACTTCCTTTGTCAGGCACAACACCACCACTCCACTAAGTATGATTGAACTTCCTTTGTCAGGCACAACACCACCACTCCACTAAGTATGATTGAACTTCCTTTGTCAGGCACAACACCACCACTCCACTAAGTATGATTGAACTTCCTTTGTCAGACACAACACCACTACACCACCACTCCACTAAGTATGATTGAACTTCCTTTGTCAGACACAACACCACTACCCACCACTCCACTAAGTATGACTGAGCTTCCTTTGTCAGGCAAAACACCACTACGCCACCACTCCACTAAGTATGACTGAGCTTCCTTTTTCAGACACAACACCACTACCCACCACTCCACTAAGTGTGATTGAACTTCCTTTGTCAGGCACAACACTACCACTCAACTAAGTGTGATTGAACTTCCTTGGCACTGCTGTGAAAAATGCGAAAGCACACCTGTTGGCCAGGCTAGCTTTTTGTCAGACAGTTCATTGTCCGTAATTTATACCTAGTTTTCGACATCACTGTTTTTATTTTTGCATGATATGTGTAACAGATGAATGTATGTAATGTTTCAATGCCCCGGGGGGCACACGAAATAAACAGCTCGCCTCTTGCCCCCGTATAATATGGTCTTGGACAGAACATACCCCGGTGATTAACTAGCCAGGCTATTTCATACCCGGGGTACACTTTGGTCTATGCCAGTTTATATGCTGTGGGCCATTTTATACCTCCCCCCCTCCCTCTTTTTATCTGAAATCAGTGCTGATATTTGTGCTTTCTTAATGTTTAGTTACAGTGTTCAGGTTTTGAATGTTTTAATTTTGGCGTGGAGTTATCGTTAACTCAGTGGTAGTCCTCAACTGCTCTAATAGAAGGGAAAGGAAAAACAAAACGTGAATGATTTGATCGGTGAAGTAAAAACAAAACGTGAACAATTTGATCGGTAAAGTAAAAAAACAAACAAAAAAACGTGAATAATTTGATCGGTAAAGTAAAACTTACAGGAGAGGAAAAGAAAGAACAACTAAAGAAAGAAAGGGAAAAACAAGAACGAAAAATATGGTGTTGGGGACAGAGGTCTCTACTGAAATAACAAGGTAAAAATGAAATAAGATAAAGAGCAAGAAAAGATACAAAGTATGTGTGTGTGTGTGTGTGTGTGTGTGTGTGTGTGTGTGTGTGTGTGTGTGTGTGTGTGTGTGTGTGTGATTTGGGGTTGGAGATGGTGGTTAAATGGGGACATACAGAAAGAAGGGATAAACTGGAACAATGGAATCAACAATTCTTAGATATCTGTGTAGCAGAAATTAACAACATAAACACCAATAAAGGAAAAAATAGTGAAGTTCAATATCGGAAGATCACATCACAGAAACAGTCCTATTGGACAATGTAACAGGGATCCAATTTCAGTCATCAGCAATTGGCTGGACTTTGTTTCTTTTATGTTTTGTTCTTAAAATGTTCTAACTTTACAAGACTTTGGAAGTAACCTGACAATCGTTTGACACTGAAACAAAATATGATTTCGTGTGACCCGTTTACCACAAACACAATAAACGTTTTGCTAAACATTGTCTTCGAAGCGTCTTGCCTTATTCGAAACACCAGAGAGGTTACCAGTCTATGATAGAACGGTGAGAAATCCATCAATTTGTATCGTGTAATTTCAGTTGTAAACCCCTTTTCCTCTGGGTATGAAATCCTGTCATCAGAACTAGCTTGACATCTGCTCCAAATTGAAGATTCGAGAAGTCTGCAACATTCTGAAACTGACTGTTTGATAACTATTTCAGAAGTATTCTTTATTCTTTGAGCAACCTTTTTATGTAGCTCTGTCGGCCATTTCATTTCCTTTTATACCAATATGAGAGGGTACCCAGCAAAATTCAGTAGTTGTGCCTTTGGCTGATAGAATGTGCAATGAATAGTATATTTCTTTAATAAGATTTGGTCGAGTTTCTGTATCAAACGATTCTAATGCATGTAAGAGTGACTTTTAATCAACCAATAAAACGGCCCTGAATATAGTTACTGGGAGATTTATCAGATATTCCAACGCAAACATTATAGCCACTAGTTCTGCTCTGAATATAGATAGCTTACTTCCAAGGTAAAATGACCTTTCAATTTTAAGTGCAGGAATTACAAAAGCTGCACCTGTGCTTTTATTTTAAAGTACTGAACCATCTGTAAACACCTGGAGTTGGTTTTGATGTTTTTCATGTAGACGGATGTTTACATTCACTTTCATTCTTTTTCTGATCACAGCAGTTTATATCAAAAGCTGTTATCTGTCTCCATCACAGCAGTTTATATCAAAAGCTGGTCTCTGTGACTCCATCACAGCAGTTTATATCAAAAGCTGGTCTCTGTGTCCATCACAGCAGTTTATATCAAAAGCTGGTCTCTATGTCTCCATCACAACAGTTATATCAAAAGCTGATCTCTCTGTCTCCATTACAATAGTTATATCAAAAGCTGGTCTTTGTGTCTCCATCACAACAGTTTATATCAAAAGCTGGTCTCTGTCTCCATCACAACAGTTTATATCAAAAGCTGGTCTCTGTCTCCATCACAACAGTTTATATCAAAAGCTGGTCTCTATGTCTCCATCACAGCAGTTTATATCAAAAGCTGGTCTCTATGTCTCCATCACAGCAGTTTATATCAAAAGCTGGTCTCTATGTCTCCATTACAACAGTTTATATCAAAAGCTGGTCTCTATGTCTCCATCACAGCAGTTTATATCAAAAGCTGGTCTCTGTCTCCATCACAGCAGTTTATATCAAAAGCTGGTCTCTGTCTCCATCACAACAGTTATATCAAAAGCTGGTCTCTGTCTCCATCACAGCAGTTTATATCAAAAGCTGGTCTCTGTCTCCATCACAACAGTTTATATCAAAAGCTGGTCTCTGCGTCTCCATCACAACAGTTTATATCAAAAGCTGGTCTCTGTCTCCATTACAATAGTTATATCAAAAGCTGGTCTCTGTCTCCATCACAGCAGTTTATATCAAAAGCTGGTCTCTGTCTCCATCACAGCAGTTTATATCAAAAGCTGGTCTCTGTGTCTCCATCACAGCAGTTTATATCAAAAGCTGGTCTCTGTCTCCATCACAACAGTTTATATCAAAAGCTGGTCTCTGTCTCCATCACAGCAGTTTATATCAAAAGCTGGTCTCTGTCTCCATCACAACAGTTATATCAAAAGCTGGTCTCTGTCTCCATCACAACAGTTATATCAAAAGCTGGTCTCTGTCTCCATCACAGCAGTTTATATCAAAAGCTGGTCTCTGTCTCCATCACAGCAGTTTATATCAAAAGCTGGTCTCTGTGTCTCCATCACAGCAGTTTATATCAAAAGCTGGTCTCTGTCTCCATCACAACAGTTATATCAAAAGCTGGTCTCTGTCTCCATCACAGCAGTTTATATCAAAAGCTGGTCTCTGTGTCTCCATCACAGCAGTTTATATCAAAAGCTGGTCTCTGTCTCCATCACAACAGTTTATATCAAAAGCTGGTCTCTGTCTCCATCACAGCAGTTTATATCAAAAGCTGGTCTCTGTGTCTCCATCACAACAGTTATATCAAAAGCTGATCTCTCTGTCTCCATCACAGCAGTTTATATCAAAAGCTGGTCTCTGTCTCCATCACAGCAGTTTATATCAAAAGCTGGTCTCTGTCTCCATCACAACAGTTTATATCAAAAGCTGGTCTCTGTCTCCATCACAGCAGTTTATATCAAAAGCTGGTCTCTGTGACTCCATCACAGCAGTTTATATCAAAAGCTGGTCTCTGTCTCCATCACAGCAGTTTATATCAAAAGCTGGTCTCTGTCTCAATCACAACAGTTATATCAAAAGCTGATCTCTCTGTCTCCATCACAACAGTTTATATCAAAAGCTGGTCTCTGTCTCCATCACAGCAGTTTATATCAAAAGCTGGTCTCTGTGTCTCCATCACAGCAGTTTATATCAAAAGCTGGTCTCTGTGTCTCCATCACAGCAGTTTATATCAAAAGCTGGTCTCTGTCTCCATCACAGCAGTTTATATCAAAAGCTGGTCTCTGTATCTCCATCACAACAGTTTATATCAAAAGCTGGTCTCTGTATCTCCATCACAATAGTTATATCAAAAGCTGGTCTCTGTTTCTCCCATAATGGTACAGGTGTGGAAGTATGTGCGTCTGCCACATTTTTATATCTATTCAGGAACTTTCCATTAAGTCAAGTCAAGTCAAGTGAAGTCAAGTCAAGATTTTATTTCATGATGGTAAATTGAATAAGCAACAATTACTTTTTTACATCAAGCCATCAATGAAAATAATAATAATATTAAAAAAAGAAAAATAATAATAAAATAAACAAATAAGAATTAAAACGAAGGAAAAAAAAGAAAAAATAGGGAGAGAGAGAGAGAGAGAGAGAGAGAGAGAGAGAGAGAAGAAACAAGCAGATTAAGAGCAACAATAATAACAAAATGCATAAATATATATACATATACAAGAATATTGTGATAAAGAAATACACAATTGCATTTCCATTTCACACACACACACACACACACACACACACACACACACACCACTGAACACAAATTCTCGGACACAATTACACCATGCCCATCCCACCCACATGCACATGTTCCCCCATATAGTGCAAAATCATTGCCAACACAAGCATATACAAAACATTTCACAAATAATAGAAATATAAGACAAACAGGTCAAAATTTGTATTACTGTTAATTATTTTCAATGAGGTGATTCTTCAGATTTTTCTTAAACACGTTTTTATTTACGATACTTTTTAGAGTGAGTGGGAGATTATTCCATAAATTTCCACCAGAATACAGAAAGCTGGATTTGTAATGGTTGTTTCTTGGTCTGGGTATGCACAGCATGTCGTTGTGTCTGTGTTCATTAGTTTTAAAAATGTCTGCAATCTTTTTGGAGCATTTCCATACATAACATTATGCATGCAAACAGCTTTGTTGAAGTACAGCCTGTTGTGAAAAGATAATATTAGTTGTTTATAGTCCATTGCGGTCAGGGAGTTCGGTTTTAACAATACTATTTTCAGTGCTCTTTTATACATACGGTGAATAAACTTCAAGTTTGAGAGGCTACAGCTGTCCCATAAAGTTGACGCATAATCGATTACTGGCAGAATATGTGCACAGAAGAAGAGCTTTCGTGAATGGACATTAAGGATCTTTTTGATTTTTGCTAGTTGAAGTATTCTATTTGAGAGACGTTTACTTAAGTAATTCGTATGATCAGTCCAAGATAGATCTTTATCAATAATGACACCCAGAATTTTGTGTGAAGCTACCTCTTCAATTTTATTGACGCCTAGGAATAGTGGTTTGAAGTTATGTTTCATTCTTTGTCTTTTTTGTCGTGCACATACATACATGCACTTCGTTTTCTGAGCATTCAAGGACATGTGATTCAAGTGTGTCCAATCATTAAGTTTAGTTAGTTTACTGGCGTCT